>NW_025828169.1:0-3497 GCF_002878395.1 Capsicum annuum | reverse complement strand
GAGGAGGGAAAATATTAAAAGTTTATTTTGATGCTGAAGAAGATATAGGTGAAGATTTCTCATTCTTTTTGAGGTTTTAGAGGAAATTATTGATAATACAAAATTTATGAAGGACTTGGAGACAAAGAAAAAGACGGTGAGATTTGAGAAATTAGACAACGTGCACCATTGTAGTGAAATCACTTCTCTGTCTTTAACTTAGAAAAAGAAACACTCGAGATATTTTACAATGTTGTGTATAATTGAGTCATTGAATTTTACAAGGGCTTTGTGTGACTTGGGTACTAGCATTAACCTGATGCCGCTAATATTTTACAATTAGTTGGGGTTAGTGTCGCCTAAACCGACCTCTATGAGACTTCTAATGGCAGATCACACTGTGAAAAAGCTAGTGAGAATTTTGTGTTATATGTTGGTGAAGGTAGCATCCTTCATATTCTAAATGATTTTGTGATTCTTGACTATGAGGTTGATTTAAAGTTTCTATTACTTTAGAAAGGCCTTTTCTCATGATTGAATGGGCATTGGTTGATAAAAAACAGGGTCTATGAAGTTTTGGTTGAATAATGAGCAAGTTACTTTTAATGTATGCCAGTCTATAAAGTAGCCAAAGGACATGCACATAATCTTTATAATAGATACAATAGATGATAATGAGTTTGTAGTTACCATTAACGAGAGACTCGATCTTGAGTAACTTTCAGTAGTGATAATGAAACTTGATAGTGATGGTATTGAAGAGTATGATAAGTCGGTGAGCACACTTGTTGGTAAGAGTTCATACACTTCTGCACAAAACAAGCTAGATCTTGATCTGAAGGATGTAATGACCCAATAGCTAAAAACTCTATTTAAGATCCTCCTATTTTAGAGCTCAAGGCCCTTTTTCTCATCTACAATATGCATTTTTAGGGGCGAATAATAACTTGTCTATTATCATTGCAGATGATTTATTAGAGTGGAAGGTTGAGGCCTTATTGTATATTTTGCAAGGTTCAAAAGGTCTATTGGGTTATCTATTACTGGCATTATTGAAATTCTCCCTTGATTTTGTACTCACAAAATTTAATTTTAGCTAGATCATATACATAGAATTAAGCAACAACATAGATTGAATCCGCTTATGCAGGAGGTTGTGAAGAAAGTTATAATTAAGTAGTTGGATGTAGATATTGTTTATCCGATTATGGAAGCAAATAGGTGAAGCCCATCTAATGTGGTCAACGAAGGGTTAAATCAGTTGTTCCATATATGAAGCTAGTCACTGAATGGCGAGCTGCATGGACTATAGAAAGTTGAATTCATGGAACGAGAAGGATCACTTTCCTTTACCTTTCATGGACTAGATATTAGACTGACTTACCAGTAGAGGATGGAGATATTTTATTGATGCATATTTGGGGTATAGTCATATTTCTATCACCCTTAATAACAATTACATGACCTTTTTAACTTATCCATATGGGACGTTTGAATTTAAGAGAATGTCGTGCGGTCTATGTAACTCTCTGCTACTTTCCAGTGGTGTATGGTATTAGTATTTTATGATTAATGGAAGAGGATAATGAGGTTTTCGTGGATACTTTTTAGTTGTGGGTGACTCACATAATGACTGTTTCGCATATCTCGTCAATGTTTTGAGGAGGTGCAAGGAATGCAACTTAGTGCTAAATTAGAAAAAGTGTCATTTCATGGTTATGAAAGGAATAAAGCTTTCTCATAAGATTTATAAAATGGGGATTGAGGTCAAAAAGGTAAATATTTAGGTGATTAGGAAATTACCTCTACCAATTTCTATGAAGGGCATTCATAGTTGTTTAGGGCATGAAAATGTAATGCCCTGCAAAATCCTCTTTCAGTCTGAGCCTTAGAGCGTATTTGATAAAGCGAAAATTTGAGTCAAAATGTTTCAGAAATATCCTCTCAAGTATAAAATACTTTGAATCGTGTGTGAATCTATTTGAGCATGAATTAAAATCATAGAGGTCCCCTAACTCATGAACGAGTTGAAAACTATCCTATTGTTCAAGTTTTAGTGACCATGAAAATTTAGGTAACATTAAATCTACAATAACTCATTTTATACTATTAACTTGGTGGTTTTCTATATATCAAATGAAATATCTTTGAATTAGCTTTCCAATGATACCAATTTTACCAAAATCCGATATCGGAGCAAAGAGTTATGCCCATTTTACTCCAGCATGTCAAGATGGAAAACGGTGACTACGTTTCTAACGTGCTATCACGTTCCTGATGCACTTTTTGACGACATCGTCACATTCTGACGATATTTCTGACAACGTCGTCAGCCCTGGGCAGAAAATCAAGAATTTGGACCCCTTTTGTGACGACCATTCGTGACGGCCTATCACGAACCTGATGGCTTGTCATGGATGGCGTCAAGTATATTTTTCCAGCAATTCAAGGGAGATTTTGCAAGAGTATTTTGGTCATTTACCATCCTTTTCGAGCCTCTTTAAATATGAGGAACACTCATTCAAACCTTAATTCAATCATTTATATTTTCAACTCTTTCAAGAGAGTATAACTAGGGTTTCAATCAAGAACCTTAATCTTCCAAAAATCATCCATAATTCTTCAAGGTTTCTTCAAGAATCAAGTTCCTCATAGTGTGCTCTTCAAGAATTTATTTATTTCTAGTGTGGATAAAGCTTCAAGAACTAAAGTTCATCCAATTTCAAAGGTTAAGGTAAGTAGATGTTGATTCTAGGGTTCCTTTCATTTAAGAAGCTCAAGAACCCTTTTTAAAAGTAAAAGATTCTTATGTTTATGAGTTCTTAATGATTTGTATGAGTTGAAATGGATCTTTATTGTGTTGTTGAGTTCTGATTTATGTTTGCCTACAAAATTTATGAGCTTTGACCATAGTATGTGAAATTCATGTGATGCTTGTGATAGACCCTCTTGAAGTTATTTTTCCATGTGATGTGTTCATGACTTTTGGGTGTAGAAATGGTTGAATAAGTGAAGAACGTTCCCCATAGGTTTGATAAAGAGCTTAGGTGAAGAATAACGGCTGCTATAGTATGTTGAATAGGAAATCCCAAATTGTGATCTAGTCCATGCATGCCTAGTGTTTGATAAAATGCCTTAGAGAGTGAAATATGCCAAGATAGCATGAAATCCCCAAGTAGGTTTAAAATTAGTTGTGTCTATTGATTGGTGAAAGATCCTATTGAATAAGTCGAGATATGATAATTGTAAATTACCCAATTTTGTGCTCTTTTATATATGCTAAGCTTTTAATACATGTCAAGTGGTTAGCAAGTAAATTCTGACGTGATAGTATGAAGTCTCCCCAAGCCATAGGATATCCAAACAGATGTCAAGATCGATATAGGTATGAAATAGCTGAGGTAAAACCTAGTTGAAGGGAGTACAATCTAGTAGCATGTTTCCCCTATGTAATTATATTATTATGATTCCGAGATGCTTAAAGTGACTCCTTGGCGACTGTGATGATAAATAGACGT
>NW_025828168.1:0-1629 GCF_002878395.1 Capsicum annuum | reverse complement strand
GAAGGTATTTTGGGGCGGTGGTGCATTTTGTACATGGGAAGGGCACCGTATATTACTGTGTGCCCATATTATCATTTAACAAACGAAAAAAACCAGAAATAATAGGAAACAATGGATTGTTAGGTTTGTTTTCTATATGGATTAAAATAGAAATTTGGAAAGAAAAGATCTAAACTAACAACTCCTAATAATATATATAATCGAAGTAGCCTATGCTTGATTATTTATTATTTTGTGGAAGGAGAACAATTAAAGGACTTAGATTGCTATATTTATTGTGTGTATAGATGAGATAAATAAAAGCTAGCTCTGGATAAATTAATAGAGTATAACTTAATCTGAGACGGAAACTAATCTTGTTGAAAATTCTTAACATTAATAAGAAGCAAATAATATCACAATATATTTTTCATTTGGGAAGTCGTGTTCATTCTATAAATCATTTTTAAAATCAGGCAAAATAAAGTTGACATTGAGAATATTCTGATGAATGGCTTGATCAATTGAGAGCCCGAATAACCTCAATTTATAATGAGAAATATACATATATAGATAATTGAATCTCCTAATAGATAAATATTTGTTATCCATGAGATAAATATAACAAGAGTCCTAATACACCCTCTCAATCTGGATTAGTAGAGATGACATTCAGATTGTCACGCACAAGACAAAATCGAGATGAAGGCAATCCTTTTTAAAAAAATCAACAAGTTATGAGCTAGTGGGCACATATTGAACAACAAGGTCACCATGAGCAACTTTGTCACACACATAGTGAAAATCAACATTAATGTGCTTTGAGCGATCATGGAACATTAGGTTACGTGTTGCTAGGTTTGTTTCAAGAAATAGGAGTCAAGGTGAAACAACTAATGAAGATTATGAGTGACAGTAAGTCTGGAATACATATTGCATCTAATCCAATCTTTTACGAAAAGACAGCTCCCCAGCCAAAACAGAATCGGCCACTATGGCTGCCAGGAGCCTTGAGTTTAATGCAAGGGATTCTCTACATGCACCCTTAACATCGACCAGATTGAGGCACGCGGGTTGAGAAGCAAGTTGATTCCCACCAGCAACAGTGCCAACCTCAATGTATGGCATAGTGATGGATACATGAAGATCTTTCCCATCATTGATGGCCTCTATCATGGTAACACAATGATCTCTCTATATATTTTGTACTCATATCTTTGCTGCTGTGAACTGAATTCTAAGGCGTGGAAAGTCAGTTGTATGCGAAGCAACGATTATTGGTGAAGTAGTGAAGAAAGTATTGAAAACCTCTATATATGATCTTGTAGAGATGAACACCATCAAGAATCTTGCCGATTTTTCTATTGTCGGAGATCTTTGTGGGTTTAATGCCCATGCTTCCAATATCTTCTCTGCCATTTTCGTAGTCACCTGGCAGGGCCCGACACAAAATTATACAAGAAAGTGGGAGAGGCGATATTGACAACGTAGGTATTAAACCCACCAAGAGCTCCAGCAATAGAAGAGTCGGTAAGATTCTTGATTGTGTTTGGCTCTACAAGGCCAAATACAGAAGTTTTCAATACTCTCTCCACTATTTCACCAGTAATCACTACTTCACATATAACAGACTTTCCACGCCTTTGAATC
>NW_025828167.1:0-1020 GCF_002878395.1 Capsicum annuum | reverse complement strand
AACGAACAAAAAACATAATTGAATTTATGATTTGAAAGATAAACTTAAGAAGATGAATAACAACTAGTGAATCGCAGATTAGATCACAAAGGAAAAACTCCAAAATACTGATAATAATCTCTCAAAAATAGTTGTGTTGTTAAAGTCAAGAAGTAAAGAGAGAAAATATCAAAATATGTTTTCCAAAACTCAAGGTGTCAACCTTGTGTGGAATAATAATAATAATAATCTTTAGAAAACCCTAAAACAAAGCTTTAAATAGTTGACCCTAAATAAGGAAAAAAATGAATAAAAATAAAAAATCCTTCGGATTAGCCGACGACATTTGTGATAGCTTATCAGGAAGCTGACGACTTATTAGAAATGTCGTCATCTTCTTCTTTAGTTTTGGCTCTTCCTACTTAAGGCAGATGACAAACTTGATAACCTATCAGCTACGTGACGGACTATCACAAAATATCATCAAGGCTTTGCTTCAGTTCTCCTTGACTTCCTTAGGCTGACGAGCTGACGACATTCTTGATAACTTTTCAGACCCTTAACAACTTATCGCAAATGTCACCATAACTTCCACTTTAGGCCAATTCTCTGTCTACTGATGACGACCAACCTGATAGCTTATCACAAGGCTAATGACTTATCACAAATATCGTCAGCCATACTTGTCTTCAGATTTCTTCAAATTTTAACTTCTTTGTTTCATTTCATGTTGGTTCTCTATCACATTAGCTTAAACTGCAAAATAAAACATAAACTAATCAAAAATAACTAAAGTTGCTTAATAACTTGCAATTATTTAGAGTTAAAAGCCTCAAATGTGTTAGCATATGCTCACACATCACCTGTTCAAGAGAGACTTCAACTAGATCTTTGAGTAATACTTTTACAAATTCATTAACAACTGAAACTAATTAAGTTGAATTCCAGACTTGGAATCCTTGACCTGAGCTAAATAGCAGAGACAACCTTTATGGATTATTCTTTTAGCCTTAAGGTAAGAGACAAGATGACCTATAGGCA
>NW_025828166.1:0-1168 GCF_002878395.1 Capsicum annuum | reverse complement strand
CCTTCAGATTGACGAGTTGGATCATAGTACTCGTAATATTGAACTTGGCTCCAGGTTACAATGGTGGAGAAATAATTACACCCGTTGCACCTGCACTGTCCATGCCATCATCATCATTCAGATCATAATGGACCAGCTGGTACTATTGTCTTCTTTGGAATGGGCGATTCTGGTTAACATTATGTGGAACTTGTGCAGCTATCTGCTCTGCACGCCTTGGGTTACCAGGGTTCAATAACTCTTCATCCCCCAAATCTTCGTCCTGCCGGTTTGGATGTCATGCATGTTGCTCGGCATTTTACATATTCACCTGAGCTCTAGCTAAGGATGCCAGTCTGTCAGCCTTTTGCTGTTCTGCCATTCTTCATATTCGCTGTGGTTTCGAATTTAGTGGTAATAATGTATCTTCAGAACTTCTGGTGCTTGTCATACACTATAAAATCCTGCAAATAAATAAAAATAACAAATAAACATAAATCTAAGAAACTTAACTAACAGTCAATTAGCGCATACAAACTTCAGCTTACAATGGTATTCCCCGGCAATGGTGCCATTTTTGATAATGCTCAAATTACACTCTTGAATGGGTATAAGCGATCGTTGTCAATACAAAACCCAACTAGGTTGGGGTCAAATCCCACAAGAAATATGGTGTGAACTCAAGTTTTTTGCCATTTAATCCACTGATAGTTTAATGTTTCCTGAAATGGGGGGTTTAGGTTTAACAAGTTGTTTGTCACTTTACTTTCGGTGTTTGTAAATCAAGAGTTGATGAAATAATCAGAATTATGTTCACTAGGGCTTCCGGTACATGACAGATGCTAAAATAGTTCAAGATTCTCACGGTGGGTAGGATAACAAGCTATCTTTATCGATGTTATGCTTAAATTTCTGTCGACCTACTTAAGCGTTTAATTCCCTGATCCTCTCGAACTTAGGGAATTTCTATTTACTACCTAGATTTTACCTCAAGTTAACCAACCTTGTTACAGTGATACGAAGTATTTCCTAGTTCCTGTTGATAATTCACCTCCTACTATATTTGATTTCTTTCCCAAGCAAATCAAAGCAGGTGTGCCTACTATTTGCAAACCAACAGACGTTAATTAAAACTTTAGAATTATCAAGAAATCCTACCACCTTTTGAGTCTGGAATACTTAGCACCTC
>NW_025828165.1:0-1227 GCF_002878395.1 Capsicum annuum | reverse complement strand
TGTGTACTCGTTCGTTATTCTCATGATTATTCTGTTGATTAAATGTTCATGCATAAGCCCTTGCATTTAGCCTTCCCTGCTTGCATACTCAGTATATCTTAGTATTGACGCATTCGCGCTATGGTGTTCTTTTATTTTGGGGCACCATAGGTTCAGAGAAGTGAAACTTGGAGCATCTTAGAAGTCACTTGTATAGCAGCAGTGGGTGCAGCAGTGAGTCCTTATCATCCGAGGATGTTGTTATTACAGTATTTGATTTTAGTAGACGGAGTTAGTTAGGGAATTGTCCCTTCAACTCCACAGTTCAGGCAGTGTAGAGGCTTTTCAGACAGATGTATTAGTGTGTGGTTTAAGGTATTGTATATTCCTAGATGTTTGAACCTTATGGCAAGTGTTAGCCAGTTTTCACATGTATTTTATTATATTATGTAGTGAATAGGTACAGATATCAGAAAAAGGGTTAGCTTGTAGTCCTTCGGGATCATAAGCACCGTGTGGCATTCCGGTTCTCGGGAATCGGGGCATTACAGTAACATAGATGATGACTGGACTCCTGATCTTGGAACCCTATAGTTAGATATCGACACTGAAGGTGGAATAAGACTCGGGGTATGAGGAGTACCCAAACCAGAAGCAAGTGCAATAGGAGGATCCACAATCTGAATTGGAGGAACACCCGGCATAACTAAAGGAGAACCCTCTAAACGGGTCAATAAATTCACCAACAATCCCTCCAACATTGGGGTAGACAAACTCTGAAGAACTAGAGTAGGACCCATACCTCCAGCTCAACACGAGGCTTAGCGAAGAATCCCTTAGCACTTCTCCTAGATAGGCACCATGGGGCCTTCCCCACCATCGAGTTCGTCCACGACTCAAGGCTCGCCCTCTAGGCTAAGTTCTTTCATATCTTGTATTCTAAGTTATGTTTCACTCTTTCTGCACAGATGTTGTTGAATAGGTCTCGCGAGAGTAGTGATACAGCCTAAAGACATCTTATAGCCTCTCGAAGATAGCCTCTTTGCATAGTAAGTATGAATATATATCAATACACCAATGATACCACATTAGGCATTTCAACAACACAATATAATTATTCACATAAATTCAAGGCTATTAACATCACATAGGACCCCACACGGTCACATATATCACATAATATCTCAATTTCAACAATTATATTACATATAGGCTCCTACACGGGTACAACACATCAATAACTATTTC
>NW_025828164.1:0-2636 GCF_002878395.1 Capsicum annuum | reverse complement strand
AGAATTTGCTACATCCAAAAGGGCGTTGTTTTCATTAATTTTCTCTTGTGTGGTGTGTTTTTGGTATTTGGTTGTGTTATTAAATATAAAATGGGTCAAAATCATTTTTCCTTTCCAACTTTGTCTTAAAAATCAAACTTTTCCCTCGAACAATAATCATACTCCCACCTTTATCCTAATTGACTTTTTAAAATTTCTATTTTACCCTTTATCATATTTTCATTTTTTTAAAAAATCCATATAACAAAATTTTCATAAAAACATACACATTATCTTCTAGGAAAAAAATTTAAGAAATACTAATTAAGTATATAAGCTAATGATGATCTTTATGAAGTAAATTAGCATAATAACAAAATTAGTTTTATTAATAATAATCAAAACTATAATATTTATTTTACAAGTGAAAAATAAGTAATACTAATTTTATAAACATATTTCAATGGAGAAAATACAAACAATAAATGAAAGAGATAAGCCTCTAGTACCACCCCGAACTATGGTCAAAGTTGTTACGACACTTCAACTTCACAGGGGTCCTATTATCCCCCGAACTCAAATTTAGCGTATTTTTATCATTTTTTATGCTAATGTGGCACCTTTATTATATAAAATGGAGCCCACATCAAAGGTGTCAAGTCATCTAAAATGATTGACAAAAGGTATCACGTTAGCTAAAAAGATTGACAAAAATATGCTAAAATTTAGTTTAAGGGGTAATAGGACCCCCATGAAATTGATGTGTGTCGTAGCAAATTTGGTCATAGTTCGGGAGTATTAGATGTTTTTCTCGAATAAAAATAAAGTCAAATTTTAAATATTATATTTATTTATATAAATTATAAAATATGTAATACTCTATTAATGACAATCACAGCTTATTACTGATATAAACAATAAATACTATCGTTTCTTATCACTTGATCCTCATACTAAAAATAGATGTTTTAATTTATTTGCTCAATTTGTGAAATCAAGAGAATTGTATTATATTTTTTTCTACCCTTTAGTGTTAAATAACTATATAAAGTAACAGTATAGACAAATTTAAAGTTTCAAATTATCATTAATAAGGTTAATTTAGCAAAATATACCTCTAAGTAAATTTTTCTTAAGGATTGTGTTATATCAACAAAAAGTTAAGTAATACGAAACGAATTTAGTAAGAGAGTGATAAAACGCAAAAATATACGCACATGCATGTACAAACATATGTATAAATACACACACTTAGGGGTGGGTTGTTTGGAAACAAGTTATTCCGAGATTAGTTATTACAAAATAAGTTGTACTAACATGTATGTGTGATAACTTATCTCATCAATGTGGTATAAATGGTGCGACAAATAATTTTGAGACTACCTAACACATCTAATTAAATGTAGGATAAATAATCTGGAACTTTATCTCTGAATTATTATAATTATACCTCACATCAAACGACTCTTTAATACATATAATACTAAAATACCGATCTTAAAAAATAACATTGAATTTTGTGATAAATTTGTAAAAAGTATTAATTTGCTTATAAAGTTAATAAACTTAAATAAAATGCTACAAATATCCATGTTAAAAAAATATTCATTACATGTAATATAAAAAGATATTACATAATTATAGGATTAAAATTACAAGGACAAAATGAACATTGCATGGAATAAAGGGGGGACTATGATTATTATTCAATGTTGAGGGGAGAGTTTGATTTCTTAATCAAAGTTGGAGGGTGAAAATGATTTTCACCCATTTTGATATTATATGATGGTGTCTTGACATCTTATTTTGCTTGGTATTGTCACACCCCTTTTTCAACCCGAAAAAATTAAATTTTAAGGTTCGAAAGGGTTTTTATTATTAAAGTGACAAAAGATTGAAAATTTGTTTCGAAAAAGGATTATTTACATTTTTTATTCAGAGTCACCACTTGACATAAACTCGGTGTGCCAAGTTACCCTTAAAATTTTTTTTCAAAACTTTGACTCTTTAAAACTGGCTTGAGAGCAGAGATTCTGGTTAAGGAATTCTGTTGACCGAGGAGAAGGTGTTAGGCACCCCTCGATCTCGTGGTTCGACCAAGGTCGCTTGGTGGAATGTATCAGCTAATTTTAACACCATGAATGTATAAACCACACAAAACACAAATAAAATGATCAATCAAACAAACAAATACAAAACAATGTCCGGTCCAAATTATACAGTCCCAAAAGATAAAATGCAAAAATATAAATTCTATTCTATAATAATCCTAGACTAATGCTCTATTCGATGCCTCGGGCCTTCATCACAAACGTCCTTCGAGTACAAGATACCTCGGGACATTCCCCGATGAATAAGTACATAAAACCTCGGGGCATTCCTCGGCTAAATAAATACATTTCTTCAATGCGAGAGAACCAAACTATTCAATATAACTTCAAATATTCAACAGAATTTCAAACATTCAACAAAGCACTTAATCCTAAATTTTGCCTACCCGAACCTGTATTTTCCTATTCTGTTTCAACACATCACAATTCTATCGCGTTTAACATTCACATTTTGCTCCAAAATATCCAACGACAATAAATCGGGACTAAACAATATTCTTTTTTTTTAATCAATTCCTTCCATCAAACCCCACATTCCTTTTTAAC
>NW_025828163.1:0-1092 GCF_002878395.1 Capsicum annuum | reverse complement strand
GCCTACCCCCAATGAAAATACTATACACTGTCCTCAATGTGCTAAAATAATGTAAAGTAGAGGGAAGTGAGAACATACCTAGGACACGCTAGGCATTCAAATTAGGAGCATCCCAGATGGGGGCATATCAGCTGGCAGAGACGGTGGTGGTGGTGCACTACTGGATGATGCACCCTCTACTATATATGTATGCCTCTGCCTATTGACAAATGCAAACTCTATGAAATCATGCCTGAACATTTTAATGTCCTGATCATATGGTAAATTAGGGTCCTGCAAGTCGTCTATGAGACCTCTCTTGGCCCCAACTACTGAGACCTTCCCATCACCCTCCATGAGAAAATAAAGTTGTATTGGTATACATGCAGATGATATCTAGACAACCTGGGGTATAAATAAAGGTGTAATACCCCGGGAAATTTTTTGTTGAAATTTTGTGCTTAAACGTGTTAGGTTCTATCTTCTAGAATAAATTATAAATTTTTCGTGTGGAATGTCTTAGATTATGACTCACCATTGCGTACAATGTCAAATAATATTTCCAACGATATATGGATCATCCAAAACGGACACCTGAGCGACGAGTTATGAACATTCCGATCGAATCGTGAATAGTAGTGAACAGTAAAATATGCAGGAAAAAGTACTGAGGCCTGGTGTATTTTTGCTCCAACTTTAAATGATCATAACTCCTTGTACATAATGATTTGGCTGATCTACTATATATCAACGGAAAGATCTACGAGTTCTCTTTCCAATGAAATTGGTTTCATCCAATTTGTCTATTGGAGTAAAAAGTTATGGTCGATCTACTTTAGCCTATTCAAAGTGAATTTTTGGGTCAACTTCAAATGATCATAACTCCTCGTACGCAATGATCTGGGCGAGATACTATATATTAACGGAAATATATGAGAGTCCTCTTTCTAATGAAATTAGTTTCATCCAATTTGGATATCGGAGTAAAACGTTATGGTTGATCTACTTCAGACTATCAAAAAGTCCACCAAAGGATAGATTCGAGAATTATTTAATTTTTAGGGGCGTTTTGGTCATTCTCCCTCACCCAAAATCCATCCAAACCCTATATTA
>NW_025828162.1:0-1621 GCF_002878395.1 Capsicum annuum | reverse complement strand
TCATAAATTCAAAAACCCATAGCAATAGAGAGTATACTACAAAGTTTTCATAACCCTAACAAATAAGCTTAGCTACTCATGAATAAAACAGAAATCAACATAGAAATATTCATCATACCAAAACTTAGAACGATCTTGGTGATGAAGATGACTAGCGAAATTAAGAGAGAAACACGTTTCTCTCTCTCTGTCCTCAAGCTACATTGCTTTTCTTGTTTTCAAAATAATACAAAATCTGAATAATGTGAATAATGCACTAAAAATTCAGCAATCATGCTTTTAATAACATCCTTCTCTAATAAATTACCACTGCATCTTTAACTATTTAAAAATATTGAGTTTGCCCGGGAAAAAGTTCCCATGCGTCACATTCAGTCCAAAAGCTGCTTTCCCTTTTATGTGAAGTTTTCCTTTGTTGTCCACAGGTCCCCAAAGTGCTGAAATCTTCCTCATTAGTACTTGAAAAGCATGCTAATCACATAGGTCAGCTCACTTAACTAAAAATAGACTAAAAGTGCAAGAAGTAAGTATTTTATCCTCAAAACATAGCTAAAACATGGGTAAGTTATGGTGCTTAGACATATAAATAAGCCCAACATCACCAACAAGGAAATTTAAGTGTAAAAACTCTCTCCATCACAAAAGAAAGATATGTGCAACAAGTGTCACACTATAGGCTTGCCCCTATTTTCAATCGCCACTACAAAGAAAGTAAATGGTTGGAGATCTCAAAGGACTTTCTAATCTTGTAACATAGGTTTGTGGTAGGGTAGGATATCATTTGGGAACAACATGGCTGCACCCTTTATTGAACATCTATATGACACTTTTCAATCCTCCTTATTGACTATTGGACACTCTTTTCATATGCCTACATTTCGCTTCCTTTGTTTGCCCATTTTTCTTTCTATTTCTTTTTCTTGCAGTTTTCATGCAATTTCTTCCTTCATTGGATCCTTTCTTTTTTTCCTTTTATTTTCAACACTTAGGCACATTCGGAATTTTACTAATACAGAGTGGCCCCAAACTTCCTTCCATCAACTTTCACCACCCCCAACTTAGGCTTTTAGCCTCAAGTTGCATCTTTAAGTTCAAGGAGGGTATGGTTCAAAAGAGAGATAATAAGAATGGCTCATGGTTTGTAATGAGTTTCCCAACAAAAGAGTCAAAGGCTCAAAGTGGGTAACTAGGAATTACAATCATGCATGGGTAGGATTTTTAGGATAAAGTGGCTTCCGAAATCACAAAGATGGCTTAAGATCATTTCTCCAACCAAATACAATCAAAATTAGCTTTGAAAAACTAACAGGGCAAGTTCTATATAACATAAGTATAAAAGAGATAAATTCAAAGATCTCACCATACATGGCATGCAAAAACTCACCAAAGGATCTCAAATGTCCTTCCCGCTAGAGACAATTTTGGAGTATCTATTTCTATTCACAAGTCAAAAATTTATGGAGCCATAAAAAGAGAAAAAGTTTTGTTACAAATTGCTCACGTACATGACCTTGATTTTGTTTTGAAAATTTTTGGATAGAGGGGATTATTTATTTTACATTAGCACCACACACAATTCGCTAAACTATGGTAACAACCAAAGCCTTATCTTTACATTTTG
>NW_025828161.1:0-1555 GCF_002878395.1 Capsicum annuum | reverse complement strand
TTTCCTTTTTAATTACTTTCTTGTCATTTTAATTTAGGGAGACTTTCAGAAATAATCATACTTTAGGATAAAATTTGATGCTCATTGCCACAATTTGCAATATAATAATTTACAGTCGTTGTATCTATCAATACTCATTGTATTCAATTTTACTCAATCGTATATATTTATATAAAATCTAAATATATTAACTAAATTTTATATTATATAATTTTTTGTATTTTTGAAAAATATGACTACATCAAATACAAGTTATGGATGATGATGGAAACATCATAACCGCGTATTGTATTTATATTCACCATTATTTTTTTTTCTCTTTTTTTTCTCTTTTTTTTTTGTGTTTTCCCCTTTTTTTCTTATTCTTTTTTCTATTTTTATTTTTTTACGTTTTCATTTTTTCTCTCTTTTATCTCTAACTTCTATTTCTCTTTCTTTTTTTTTTTCCTTTTTGTTTTTTTCTTTCTCAATTTTTTTGTTCTATTTTATATTTTTTATATTTTTTAAAATATGGCTACTCAACCACAAGTCAAGGATGAAAACAAAATATCATAATTAATTATCGTATTTATATTCACACCATCATTTATATTTTTGTATTCGCAAATACAATTGTATTTGTATTTTATAGTTCATGCTTGTATTTGTATTTTATAATTCACATTTGTATTTATATTTTATAGTTCACACTTGTATTTGTATTTATTAATTCGCACCATTATTTATATTTTATACAATTCACACTTATATTTAATGATTTTGCATTTGTATTTTATAATTTTCTGCATGCTGTAAATGTATTTTGTGATTTTATTTTATTTATATTTGTATTTGTATTCTATTTTCATCAATGCACTTGTATTTTTAAAGAATTATTTTATATCTGTATTTGTAAGTTGACCACATATTATATTTGTATTTGTACTATCATTTGTTTATTTATTTGTAATTGTACTATCATCTATTTATTTATTTATTTATTTATTTATATTTGAATTTGTAGTTGAAAACATCATTTGTATTTTTAAACCACTGAAAAAAATAGTTATTTTTCTTTCTTCAAACACTTGTATTTATATTCATTGATACAAATTATACTTTATTGATACAAATTAGACAATATAAATAAAAATAATAAATTATACAAATATAAATATTAAATTATACAAATAAAAATATTACATTTGTATCAAATGATACATTTTTCTACAACTTGAACCATACACATACAAAATGATGCTTGTTTATATCCAAATACAAATGATAAATTTAAAATACAACTACTAACTATATATTTGCATTGAATGACACATTGCATATTTATATATTTTAGACTCAAACAAATACAATTAATTCATATGCTTATATGTATATAAATACAAATCATAAGTTGTACATATTCGCGGCTAAATTATTTAATTATAAATAAAAAATTTATTTAGAATACAAGTAAATATATAATATAAAATATAAAATATAAAAACAACAACAAAAATGAGAGGAAAAAAAGAAAAAATACAAAAAAGAAGGAGAAAAATGACCAAAAAACAAAAAA
>NW_025828160.1:0-1635 GCF_002878395.1 Capsicum annuum | reverse complement strand
AGAGGCTTGTCAGACTAGTATAGATGTTGGGAGTTGACTAATAAGTCGTATTTTTTTATCTTTCGGAAATTCTTTTATTCTTGGATGATGATTACTTTGTTGATATTTGAGGGTTATTTATGTAAACCCCATTGATTTGTGTTGAACTGAATATAATTGGCTCAAAGGGTTAGCTTGGGGCTACTCGTAGCCTCAAGCACCGTGTGACGCTTCGGAACCCATTTTCTGGGGTGTTACATTATGCCTCTTTGTATATGTTAGTTTGGTGCATTTATTTTGCTTCTGTGTATATGTTAGTTGGCTTTTTAGTCATAGTTAGGTGTTTTTCTCGATGATGATGGATAACAACCGTCTTAAGAGAAAAGCAGTCAAGTGTAGGACCTAACAAGTGAATGTAAGTTGTTCTAGTAGGCAACATGTAAGACCCCGCAAAGTTCCCTCGTAGTTAGATCTTTCAAAACGAGTCACATGGAGCCTAACACTTAGAACTTTAGCTAAGTGTTCAACACTTAGTTTATTTTGAACTTTCAAACTTTGGGGAATTAATTCATGACCTTTTTGACATTCGTTTTTCGATTTTCAAGTTGTGTTATGATCGATCAAGCTCATAGTACATATCAGATGAGTTTTGGAATTTTTTAGAACGCATAAGTCTGCATTTGAATTTCAAACCAGTAACAAAAATGCTACTTTTGCCCAATTTTAAGCATTTCAGGGTCAAATTCTAACGATCGTAACTTCCTATATTTAACGAACTGGGTGAGCTACTATATATCAAATGAAAGCTCTTTGAGTCTTCTTTCCAATGAAATTGGTTTCATCTAATTTTATCATCGGAGTAAAAATTTATGACCAATTTACTTCAGTATATCAAACCAGTGACTGAGGGACAAATGTGACTTTATTTGTTTTCTTAGGGGCATTTTGGTCATTTACCATCCCCCAATCATGCTTTAAAACAGGATTCAGCTTACATTGGACCAAAATTTGGTCATTTATCTGAAAATTCTCAAGAACCAAACACATGAGCTTCAACCAAGAATTCAAGATCTCTAAAAATTCAACTGCAGGAATTCAAAAATAATTTAGGAATCATAATTCCCAAGTTGAGATCTTCAAGAAGCACCTATTATTTTACGAGTAGAGTTCTGGAATCGCAAGTTCATCCAAAGTCACAGATTTGAGGTATGTGGGGTTTGAACAAGAATAATCCTTCCGATCTTGTGCCCAAAACTTGATTTTTATAAAGATTACGTAAATTTTTATGTTGAAGTTTATACCAATTTATCTTATTTTGAGTTTATGTAATTATCCATGAATTGAGTATTTGAAAGCATTATATTTTATCTTGATATGATTTGAGTTCAGATATACATATTTTGATTTATATTTTCCTATTAAGAATTGATGTTGTTGAATTTATTTGAAATGAGTATTGAGAATGAATTTACGGAATTTGTGATATGAGTTTTGAGTTGTTGAAATTATGATATTTATGTCATGAATTTATTCCCAATATTTTAATTGAGATAAGTGAAGATTTTTGACATGATTGTTGAGTATGAAATTTAGATATGAATTTGATGTATTAAATCTTTATATTTTGGGTTTTAAATATATGTGATGAAATTATAA
>NW_025828159.1:0-3888 GCF_002878395.1 Capsicum annuum | reverse complement strand
CCAAGGCTAGAATGGTCATTTTTCTTTCATTTTGTGGAGTACTATAAATAGACAATAATATTGCTATTTCTTGGACTTAGTTCATTTTTATTATGGAAGAAACACAAGTCTAGTGATATTTTGAGAACTTCTCTCTCTTGTTCTTGAGAGTGAACCCAAAACTAGACAACAAAGTGTAGTAACACTTTTGTTGTTCTTTGGCTAGAAACTTAGGGGTCTTGAGGTTCATGAGTTCCTTTTGATTCAAGTAAGAATTTGGTGTAAATATCTTTTAGTCTTAGGGTCCTAATCTTCATGTTAGGGTTGTTAGATTCTAGGATATTTTGTGTCAAATTAGTATCCATCATTTTGTAATTTTTTTTTTGTATCTTGATATAGTGAAGCCGTGTGGGGTTCTTTCGATTCACTATAGTTATTGCAATCTTGTGTTATTTATTTATCTTATTGAATATTGTCGTTGTTGCCTTGAAAACCTAGAGAAGCCGAGTGGGGCCTTTGATTCTCTAGTGATATTTTTCTTGTTGTTCTCTTGATTCCTTGTTGTAAGTCTGATCTTTTGTATCATTTGGTATCAAAGATCAAGGCTTAGTTTGTTATTACAAAACCAATCTTGGGAAGTTCTTACCAAAAAGTGTGTTCTTGAACATTTTGGTCAAAAATTGGTTGTAGATCTACAAAAGATTTTACTTGTTTAGTTTGTTTATTGTGTTGGTCTCTCCCGCACCAACACAAAAAGTGTCTAAATCTAAAGTTAAGCTTAATAAGAAGAGACTTGTTGTTGTGAAAACTTGAAGTGACCTTCAGTTTGACTTGTGTTGGATGTTGGAGTACCATTGTGGTGTATTGTTGTTTTCTTCTTGAAGGTGTTGATGTTGTGTTCATCTTAAAAGTTTCTCTTCATCCTATGTCTTAAAAGAGCTATAGATCCAAAAAAGTTGCAAGACAAAATTGAAAAAATTGTTTGTGAGAAGACTTGCCAACATCACCTATCTAGACTTGACAACCACTTTTCCCTTAAAAAAAGGAACCTTGTCTTGTGGAACTAGTAAGGTCAAACATCACCTTTTGAGTTTGAAAAAGTTGAAAAAAAAGTTACAAAACTTTATGTTTCCCTCCCAATAACTATTCATCCATTACACATGATATAAAGGGACCAAGGCTTCAAGTTGATGAACAACGTATGTGGACCCGTGGCCAATGACCTGCTACCATGTTACCCTAGTTACTTTTCACATGATAATTAAGCTTAAATTTGGATGTTCTAGTTTCTATTTATTGATTCCTAGTTTTATCTAATTGACTTGAGAACTAATTAACAAACTAGTACATTCCTACTAGCTTGTTAATTAGCCCTTCGAAGCTTTGTGTTCGTGTCAACGTTTGTTTGTGTTCTTTTATCATTTGAATATGTTGTAGATCTTAGCTCTAGTCTGACAAGAATTCTTTGAGTTTCAAACAAGAATTCATTATGGACAAGAGCATACTCATAACTTAAGGATTCACGAGTTACTAGCCAATCTACAGCACTTGTGGAGCTTGAGTATGAGTGAACCGAGAGAGTGTGAGTGAGGATAAGTTTTAAACTAACTTATTTGTTTCTTGTGTAGGTGATACATTTACAATAGAGGGAACCAATCTCAAACCGTGGATTCTAATGAAATGGAGAATATGAGGGTGACTCTTGAGGCTATGACCCGAACTCTTGAAAGGTTAAATACAGAAGTGAGAGCCATAAGAGGAGAAGTAACGACTATTAGCGGGAGGTTATAACAAGTGGAGAGTGAAAGAAACTCTCACCCTTCTACCCCTCGACATGTTTCCTCAAGTGGACATGATAGAAATTCCTCCGCCACCGTTACTCCCGAAACATGGCCATAATAGCCAAATCCTTCACTAGCTCCACTAAATGCCATAATCCAAATGACCCCTAACCCTCTAACTCGATACTCCAATAGACCAACCCATTCCCAAACTCCTCAAGTTCCACAAGAAGGACTTGGGAATTTTATACCTCTACTAAATCTAGACCCTCACTTCCGAGCTCCACTAAACCAAATACCACCACCTCCATAAAATACAATTCCTCTAAATCAAGTCCCAAACATCCAAAACCGTCCCGTCCATTTTGAGGAATATGGTAGAGTGGATTATGAAGGGTATGGAGCCTTTAATGAGGCTTACATAAGGGAAGAGAAGATGAGAGGGGGACGTGTGGATCCAAGAAGATACCGGGGGTATGGATAAAAGGGAAACTGACACCAAGAGAGAGATGTAGGCATCAATACCATCAAATTGAGCCTACCTATCTTTAAGGGTGAAAGTGACCCCGAGGTTTATCTTGCTTGGGAATCAGCATGCGATAAAGTGTTTCAAGTGAATGATATATCAGAAGAGAAGAAGAGTTGTTACACCATAGCTCACTTTGAAGGTTATGCTAAAACATGGTGGGAATATGTCAAATGGTTTGGTGATGAGTTGATTGATAGACAACCACCATCATGATTTTGGTTAAGGTATCTAATGAGGCAGCGGTATCTTCCCAAAAGTTATCATTATGAGTTGGTTGCTAGGTTGTACAATTTGCGACATGGGAATCGAAGTGTGATGGCATATTATGATGAATTTCAACAACTCATGTTGAAGCTTGATCATTGTGGAGAACAAATTAGTCATGACATCATTCGGTTCAAGTGTGGGTTGAACAAAGAGATCTCCACTCATTTGACACTTCATAAGTTTGATACCGTCGAAGGTATTTTCAAAGTGGCTCTTGAGATGGAAAGGGAACTTAAAGAGAGGTCGTCATTCAAAACAAAAGGACAATCGACCTCAGGTTGGCCAAGGGGCAAGGATATGGTTCAATGTTCTTCGGTTTGGCCCAAAAAGAAGGACCAACCCACCATTACTAGGCTTCTCGAGACCAAAACTTCCCCCAAATTCCTCCGAGGAAAGAAGTTCACATGTATCCTAATCCTAAAGGGTTCCAATGCTTCAAGTGCCAAGGTTGGGGTCATAAAGCCAACGAATGCCCTAAACGATGAAATGTAATCCTAAGGGAAGGTATATTGTATTTCCTTGGTGAAGAAGTGGGTGTTGAAAGAGAGGAAAATGAGGCCGAGCCTCAAGATGGAGAGAAAATAGAGGGTGAGCTATATGATGATGATGATGGGGAAGATATTTATCCGCAAGAAAGAGAGTATGTTGTTTCAAACTTTGTAGTGAGGTGTGTCATGATTAATAAGGAAATAGATGATCCTAGCCAAAGGGAGAATCTATTCCATACTAAGTGCCTTGTGAAGGGTAGTGTGTGCACTTTGGTGATAGATAGTGATAGTTGTGCAAATGTTGTTAGTATTGCTATGGTGAACTTTTTGAAATTTCTCACTACACTTCATACTAGCCCTTATAAGTTGCAATGGTTGAATGAATATGCTGAATTGAAAGTCATGAGGCAATGTGTGATATGGTTTAAGTTAGGAAACTACCGTGACAAAGTGCTTTATGACGTAATACCAATGCAAGTGTGTCACTTGTTGTTAGGTAGACCTTTGAAATATGATAGGTCTACCAAACATAATGGGAGGTCTAATCGATATAAACTTGAGAAGGATGGCCGAAAAGTCACACTTCATCTACTTTTGCCTTCACAAGTGAGCGAGTTGCATCAAAGGATGAGAGAATTGAAAGAAAAAGGGAAGAAATTCAAAAATAAAGAAAAGGAGGGGGAACCCATAGGTGGGGTAGAGGGGGTATTCGGGGCTGCCTCAACATCAAATGGTAAAGAAAATATGGTGATGTTGGTTAGAAAGAAGGAGCTCTTCGTGGATCATGATGAGGACATACCCATGCTTCTTTTGGCACATTGTTTTAACACTAAACCCACTAATT
>NW_025828158.1:0-1445 GCF_002878395.1 Capsicum annuum | reverse complement strand
TTTTTTTGATAGAGTAATGAGCTTAGAGTTATGTAACGTTTGATAGGCTTGGTAGAGCTGGTTTAGATCACACGCTACGTAACTCTATGCTTACTAATTTATCAAATTGGTTGAGCAAGATGCATGGAGCAACGCTAGATAAAAGTGTGTTGTTCAACTTTTGGGACCACATCTTCAATGTGCATCAGCATATTTTGACCTAAAATAAACATAGAGACCCTCCATGTATCCTTTAAGGCTTCTAAACAAAGTGTTCTGAAGGGCTTCTAGAATGCCACAACTTTGAAGATAGTGTTCCTGATCGAGCTCACAAGAGACGAGGATCTCTTTACCAACTTCGAAGAGGGCAACGATCAGCTTGAATACAGAATCAACAAGCTGGAGGCAACCTTAAAAATTATCGGGATTCACATACTACAGCAAGCATATGATCTTCTCTAAGGAATATTCAAAGCATGTCAAGGCAAAAAAAACACAATCAATTATAACCATATTGCTAAGGAACCAATGATACTCTATTTTCCTTTCAATCAGGTCAATGACAGTGGACCTGATCGAAAAGACAAACAAGAAGGCATGGGATGAAATTTAAAATTCAGAAACTTCCTGCCTTCTCTTAGATATCTTATTTTAACTACAGTTGCTGTTGGAATAAGTTTTTTAGACTTGCTGTACATCATTTCTATCCTCGATACTAGTGAGGCTTCTTTGTTGGTCTTCTTCTATTTTATATCTAGGTGATAATCTCGACCACGCAGCTCCCTAGCAAAGTGTCCATCTGTATTGTTTTTCTTTCAGAGACACAACAGATGAAATTACATTACCGGATACACTTTCATATTTGCACTTGATTCAGATCTCGCATCTATTAAGATAATTCCATCATCCAGATTCGTTAGAAGTTACTTTTTACCCTATGTCTCTTCTTCAATTAACTCTCAGATGATATAGTCTTCCATCAATCACCCATTTTCCTTCGAAAGCATTCTCCTACCGCACATTCTGGCATAAAATCATCACCCTGAGCGAGCAACCCAGCCATATAAATTTTGGCCAGGGAAATAAATATATTGGTTTTTTGTTCTTATTAGATGAAGTTCTAAGTTTTGAAGGCCCTCTAAGGGTCCAATGCACCCTAAAAGTTAGTCTAATTGCTATTGAATCTCTTTACAATGACACAAAAATTAGATTTCTTCACAATGCTTGAAAAATAAACATGAGCAACAACCGACATTATATCTTAACAGGCTATCAGAGCCATATTCATGGTCCCTCAGCCTTATCAATTCAGACCTATCAAACTTAACTGTAAAATTACAGACATCTTGTTTGAACGATCTATGACTAAGCAGTAAAAACATCATTCACAAAATCAGTGCACTCTATGTGTGTTTCCACGATAACATTTCAGTACTACATACCTCCCACATATGAAGTGGTTCCAT
>NW_025828157.1:0-1554 GCF_002878395.1 Capsicum annuum | reverse complement strand
CATGAATTGATTTGATGATTTGTATGTGATGGTGATTGTTATGTAATTAAGTATTAAAATAAGTTAGTAGAATATTATAAAGTACATGTATTTATTTAATTAGAAGAAATGAAATGACCGGCTGTGCTTTAATGATTAGTCTCCATGAGAGATACCAATCAACTACCAACAATGGTGATCCTATTATCCTATTCTTGTAGTGGTGATGGTGGGGTGGGGGGTGGGGGCGGGGGGATACATTTATATATGCGAACGATGAATAAATAAATATGTGATATCGATAGCATGTTGAATCTTTAAATGACATGGTTCACTCAATTCAACGTGATACTAAGTGTAACAAAGTCTTGAGTCGGGCCTAATTCTTTAATAATCACTTCAGTTCTTTCGTATTTCTGACGTCGGCTCATCTTGGTTGAAAAGTCTTAAGAATGTAGCAAAAATGAAGATTTCGTCTACAGTCCATTGTGGAAAAAGCACATCATCTTGTGTCACGAAAACCACCTAGTACAACTTTGCTCAATTCGGTATGGAAGTTAATACAAAATCATGTTATAGTACATTGAAAGAAAGAGAGATTCAGTAGTAAAAACATTAATAGGAATGGTGCAAAATATTTACTACTAATTGAACAACAACTTTTAACAAAGGGAAGCCCGGTGCACTAAAGCTACCTCTATGCGCGGTGTCCGGGGAAGGGCCCCACCACAAGGGTGTATCGTACACAGCCTTTCCTTACATTTCTGTCAGAGGCTGTTTCCAAGACTTGAACACGTGACCTCCTGGTCACATGGCAACAAATTTACTAGTTGAACAACAACTTTTAACATTTTACACAAAGTATGTTGATCTTTAATAGCACAACATTTGTGGTATATCAAGAACTTCGCTCAAAGACATTATCGAAACTAGGAATAATTATATGCAACATATCTAACAGAAATGCTAACCTACTCACTAAGTTTATCATCTCAAATACGAGACCAATCATATTTGCTATGCTGAGAATATAAAAAGATTTACACCAACAGCAACAACTAAACGATGATACATCTAGGAAGAAACACCAACGGCTAAACGACCCACTCTTGTATTATGGCTCAAGTCCATACTTCTAACATCCTTTCTCATTGCATGGTTTCCTGTTCTTCATGCAACAACCTTTGTTTTGTCTTCAGCTTTAAAGTCCTTGTTCCTCCTGATAAAATCTGATGTTTTTGGTCTTGGAGAATTCGCGACCTGCCTTTTCTCTTGCTCTCTCTTTAGAGCTACTGTTCTATTTGGTTGGGTTTGTTTGGATGTTTTGCTTATTGAAGCTAAAGGCATGCTGCTTTCTGATAACTCTGTTGAAGGATGAATAGTTACTTCTAAAACCTATGGTGAATCGGCCGCATTTAGACGTTCATTAGTGGAACATCTGTTATAAACTTCTGCCCTTAAACAATGAACAGTGTTCTCAGTTGCACTAGTAGCTCTAGCCCCTACTGCAGTCGAATGCCTGCTTTGTGATTTAGTTTTACTTTCTAGCTCCTGAAAAAATAATCAAAAAAGAAA
>NW_025828156.1:0-1201 GCF_002878395.1 Capsicum annuum | reverse complement strand
ACAATGCTGACTGATATGAATGTGAGAGTACATACATGCATACATAACTGTAACTGAACTTATGGAGATACTCACTACTGAGTCTGAATACTGACAACATGAGTGTACTGATAATGAGATTCTGAAAAATTGAGTTTACTGATATTGATATGTAAATCACTAATAAGTGATGGATCTGATACTGTATTACTGATATACTAAGCGACTGATATTGCATTATTGATAAATGAATGATTGTTTCTGACAGTTCAAATTATGAAGAACTGGTCTGATTGACTGTATCTGACAGTCCTGAAGCTGAGTACTAATAGCATGAGTTCTGATAACTATTGTGATTGATAGCATAAGTGACTATATCTCACAGTCCATAAATCTGAAGGAAACTATCTGAGTTCCATTTTATTTCTGACTTGATTGTATCTGACAGCCCTGATACACTGAAATCTGAAGAGCTATCTGAGTTCTTTACTGAGACTAGGTAGCTATAGCTGATAGTCCTGAAATCTGTAACTGAAACTATGGGGAGTAGTTATCTAACCAACATGCCCCAAATATGCTATAGTAGCTAAGCTGAGGTCCAATCTCTGCCCCGACTGGAGGGGTATCAATACCGCGCCACTGGTAAGGACAGCTGTAAAAACCCTATACTGGCAGGTACTCAATGAGAACGGTGGGAACCCTAAACTGATGGGTTAATTCACCTCATCAACCCTAATCTGACAGGTTAAGATGTCTCAACCTATACTGGCTACGTAGTTTTGGAACACAAGGATGACTACTAAGAATCACACCCTGAACTAGTGGGTGAGTTCCCATCCTTGGGTTCACTCGGTGCTAACTTCTACTCCCATCTGAAGGACACTGAACTGAATAACTAAGCTGAACTGATATTGATTAACTAGACTGATACTAGTGGTATTGTTTAGCAGAGCTAAACTAAGTTTACTAGATTCCAATGACTGACAGAATGTACTGATTTCTGAGGATTGGTTGAGAGTACTGAAGTTACTGAGATTGACTGTGAATACTGAGGTTGCTGAGGTTACTGAGCACTGAGATTACTGAGATTACTGGACTACTGAGATTATTGAGATTTTTGAGTTTTCCTGAGTCATACGACTAACTGAATTCTATAGATCATGGCTTGACTGAGCGTATCGTGAAAACATGATATGGCTCTAGGCACACAACTATATTTTTT
>NW_025828155.1:0-2845 GCF_002878395.1 Capsicum annuum | reverse complement strand
TGCTTATCCACTCCTGACTTTACACATTATTTAATCATCAGCCTTGCATCCACTTTAATTTTCTCCGCATGTGAGGACCAGCATGAATAACATGTTTCATTCACATACGCCAATCATCAAAATTTCTTTGCTCTAACAAATTCTCCCTTTTTTATGATGACAAACCACAACATATGTTTCACAGCATCACATCATCACAACATTATTAAGTTCCTGACATACTCAATAAAGGTATAAAACACAAGGATACTAGAATGAAACAAGTTAGTCACTGAGTTATAAACATTGCAAAATCCCACTTCCCCCTTTTGACATCTTTGAAAAGCAAGGCCCAAAGTCAGAAATATATTGTTTAATAATCCATCAAAACTTAAAGCAAAATACCAACATGCATTAAGTAAAACAGAAGCAAAACACAAGAAGCAATTTAGTCCATCGTATCCAGAAGCAAGATATAACTAAGAGTACCAAAAACTGATAAAGAAGATCCAGGCAAAAACAAAGGCAATCCTAGGTACTAAGGAAATAACTAAGGAGAGGAAGTAGAGGGAATAAAGGTAGTCAACTTTCGCACGATTTCAACATTTGTAACTCTTTCTCTCTCAATGGTAGGTTAAAGAGAAGCAATCTTATCTTGAAGTGTCAATTTTTTAGCATCATGAGTTGCTCGAGAAGCTTCCAGTTCAGCATGAGCAGTGTAATACCCCGTATTTCCTTAGCATGATTTAAACCTTAGTACCTGAGTATTCATATATAAAATATTTAAAACACCCATTATTTTCCAGTTTAGAGCCTGCCATTGTGTAGAAAATTCAATTAGCTTTCCAACGATATAAAATTCTCCTAAATCCGATAACCGGGTAAGAAGTTATGGCGATTTTAAGTTTTAGTCGTTAAACATCATCATTTAGGCCAGTAGCGTGTCACGGAGTACGTCAAAATAACAATTGTCAATTTCTAGTGAGGTATCGCAATATTGGCACATTGTGCCAAGGACCCAGTTCACGTTTGACAATTTCCAGTGAACCTCCGCGATTATGCCGCGTCGCGGAGGTGTCTAAAATGACATTCTAGTGAAGGACCGTGATCTTACTGCATCGCGCCATCTTCCAGTTTTCCAGTTGGAAGTTTCCAGTGGCTTGGCGAGAGAGTGGCGCATTGTGCTAAGGCCAAAAATCGGGATGTCTAGTTTCCAACTAGAGATTTTTAAATTCATTTAGGGTAATTTGGGTCTTTTTTCATGGCCCTAATCAACCTAAAACACGAAATTTAACCCCTAATTGGCCTAAATACTCATCATTTATTCAATTCCTCTCAAAATTGAAGATCCCCTTTTCAAGAACAAGAAACCCTAACTGTCAAATTCAAGACCAAAATCTCAAGAACTCTCCATCAATCCTCTCAAATTCATTAGCCCAGATATGTTAGATGTTCATCCATGGGTTCCTTTCACCCATGGAGTCCAAGTACTTGATTTTACTTACGAATTTATAATCTTTTCAAGTTATTTTGAGTTTAAATTATGATTTCACCTATGAATCTCCAAGAACCATGAATTTACACTATGTATAAATGAAATTATTGTCGTCCATCAATTCCCCATGTTTTAATGTTATCGTTCATTGAATTAAATCATGACTTAGTGCTATTCATGTTGAATTCATACTATTACTACAAGTTCCATAACATTCCTATGATTTGACCAAACTATGAACTACAAGTGTTTGATAAAATGCCTACAAGAATAAATGTTTGATAAAAAGCCTTCATGCTATGTCCTCCAAGCTTTAGTGTCATTTTACTATTATTGTTTTGAGTCCTGGGGGTATTGAATGCCTGAAAAACATAGTTGTTTACTTAGTCTCATTTCGATATCTTCAGAATAACTTCATATTATATTATGAGCATTATCAGAACAGTTAGTTAAACTCAAAACAGTCTAGTATTTCAGTGTCTTTTAGTTGGGAGTAGGATTTAGCACTGAACGAGTGTAGGGATGGCGGCTTCCTTGTCAGATAGGCAGAGTCGTTAGTAGCAGTCCCTAAACTCCAGAACTATGCAGGCAGCGTAGGATATGAGAAGTCACCTGTCAGTTTAGGCTTGACTATCTCGCAGGGGTCACCCGTCAGTTCAGGCTTGACACCCTTAGTCCTTTGGGACAATACATCAGTATAGTAGATCCACATAGCCAGCGTTAGTACCCGTGGTACGGTATTAACACTCTTCCAACTGGGGTTACAAGTTGGACCCCGATTAACTTAGATTAGGTCACGTCGGTTAGATGATACCTCCCCTAGTCTCAGTCACAGTCTCAATTGTAGTCTTAGTCTAGTAATCAGTTCAGACATTCAGTCTTAGTGTTGTTTGACCAAAGCATACAAATATCAATTATCCCAGTATTTCAGGTTACAGATTTTATTCAGTTTATGTTATATGCTTGGTCATGCATCCTCAGTATCTACTGATTTCATGTATCTTCAACATTTACAGACTTTCATGCATATACGGTATTTACAGATTTCACATATTCCTAGTAGCTACAGATCCCATGCTCTCTATTCAGTCCTCCATGTTTTACATGTAGATCTAGATAATTATTACTCCTGTTCATTAAACCATGCATAACAGCCTACCTCATTTAGCATACAGTATATTCAAAGTACTGATCGCATACCTTTTCCATTGAGCTATGATGTATTATATTGTCACACCCCTTATTTTTCACCGCCCCCGACCCCGCTAGGGAGTTGGTTTTAGAGAAAACGAGTTTTTTCAATTAAAGTGACGTTTTGAGTAGCCATTATTTTATTTACAGAGTCGCCACTTGGAATTGAGTTTGGGTGTT
>NW_025828154.1:0-2101 GCF_002878395.1 Capsicum annuum | reverse complement strand
ACTACTAACTCTAACTACTGAAATTGGAATGCTACTGATGCTCTCGTGCGCATGCTTCTGAACCTATGTTATAAAACACCATAGCACAAATGCGTCAGTACGATTGAATATACCATTGTGCAAGTGAGGTAGGCTGAATGTAATTGTTCATATGCATCAACAATACTAACTGACTGAATAACATAAACGTGAGAATACATGCATGAATATATTATTGTGACTGAGATCGTGATAACACTGACTCATAATACTGATAATGTTGATTTACTGATATCTAAGTATTAATACTAGGATATTGAGTGACTGAGTCTATTGTTTACTGAGAAACTGATGTCATATTACTGATAAAGGAATGAATATTTCTGACAGGTCTGATTGTAAATAACTAGTTTGATTGATTGTATCTGACAGTCCTGAAATTGAATGCTGATAACATGAGTTTCATATAATTAATATACTATTCACTAAGTGATTGTGTCTGGCAGTCTTGATTCTTATGGAACTAGCTGAGTTTTGTATTGAGCTGAGTGACTGTATCTGACAGTCCTGAATCTATAGAAATAAACTGAGTTCTACTGTTGAGACTAAGACTAAGACTACTAAAAGGATTTATGTAGGTGCTGAGCATAAATGCATAATTATATACTAACTTTATCTGATTAACTTAATATCTTATAGCTGAATACTAGGTGTGTAAAACTAAACTGTACTTAGTCTGGATAGTAGGACTGAGACTATATGTTATTATACATAGGAGGTAATGACTGACTAGGTAACATAAGGTAACTAAGCATGAGCGAGGGAAGATTGTATTACCTTAGAAACGCCAGACAAGGCCTCAAATCATGATTTAGAAACATTCTGTAAATTGGGAACTATAACACTAATAATTGAGTAACCAATGCCCATATTCTATGGTCGGGTAATCTTAAAACTGGACTGAGTTTCTGATCTGACTACTAGACTAGGCCTGGGACTGAGATTGTAGTTAAGATGATAATTGAGACTGTAACCATAACTAAGACTGTTACTGAGACTGAATTCTAGTTTCTGATAACCAAAGTTTTAGATTGATATTAAAGTACTGAATTCTGATGGCTAAGTAACTGATAGCTAAAAGCCATGGTTCTGTCAGACTATCTGACTTCTTTACTGAATATTATTACTGAACTGATGCTGTAATTGAGGCCTGTTGGATAGAATATTAGCACTACGAATTCATAAAAGACTCTAAGCTAAGGGTATATATGACATAATTTGAGCTTGGCTTAATACTAGGAGTGAAGTCATGAATCGTATGGGCTGAGCATACTATAAACCATGACATGAGTGCATGAGTCATGAGTTGTAGGAACTGGGTTTCGAATTTCTAAATTTGTGGAACAAGATTCGCAATACTGGATGAACTTGGACTCCTTATAGGAGGAACGTAAAAGACATATTATTCTATGAAGAGCATGCGCATATAAGTATTATTTGGGGGACTGAAATGTAAAGCTTATGTAAGTATCAGGATCACTAAAGTATGAAACTTTACACGGAGGTAGGAATGGGTTGGGAATTATCTTCCCTGTTGGATTTCCTACATATACTAGTATTACAACTGGAACCTGAAGGCCTGACTTTCGGAGATTTTATAACTGGACAGTTCCTATATATCTGCCGGGCTGTGATAGACTGACTCACTGGGGTGGGGACTAGAAAAAGGTCCTGTTAACATTTGGTCTGACCTTAATGTTGACTGTTATGTAAAAAGTTACAAATGAAATAGGAAGCTCCTGAATCTGATTTTAGGAGGACTTTTCTGATCTTGTCAAGACTGAAGTATAAAGAGTCTGTTTGGGCGTTGACCACTGATAGCATTGGAATTAACACCTTGCTAATTTAGGCAAGTGGACTTAGATGAAGGATCACCATGATTTATTTTTAGGGCTAGGGCTAGGACAATCTCAGATCTTATGACCTGACTCATGACATTTGAAACACACATCACTGTCAGCTTAATATATACCCTTATTATACTTAATACACTCTTTACAAAGCGGATGAGTAAGAACCCTATTCTCACTACCCTGAGCCTTGGAGCCTGATACCCTTTCCC
>NW_025828153.1:0-4801 GCF_002878395.1 Capsicum annuum | reverse complement strand
AGAATTTGCTACATCCAAAAGGGCGTTGTTTTCATTAATTTTCTCTTTGTGTGGTGTGTTTTGGTATTTGGTTGTGTTATTAAATATAAAACGGGTCAAAATTATTTTCCCTTTCTCAACTTTATCTTAAAAATCAAACTTCCCCTCAACTTTGAACAATAATTTATACTCTCACCTTTATCCTAATTGACTTTTTAAAATTCCTATTTTACCCTTTATCAACAATTTTTTTTTTAACTTCTTTAAAATCATCATATTTTCATTTTTTAAAAATATCCATATAACAAAATTTTCATAAAAGCATAAACATTATCTTCTAGGAAAAACATGTAAGAAATACTAATTAAGTATATAAGCTAATGATGATCTTTATGAAGTAAATTAGCATAATAAAAAATTAGTTTGATTAATAATAATCAAAACTATAATATTTATTTTACAAGTGAAAACTCGCTCTCGCCTCGCCCCGGTCCACGGCCTTCGGCGCCGTCGCCGACCGTCGGCGCCGACGCCGACCGTCGGCGCCGACCCGACCAGACCTCCGGCCCCGACCACCGGTCCCCGGCGTTGACTGCCGTCGCCGGCCGAACGGCTTTCTCTCTCTCCCTATCCTCTCTCTCTCGCCTCGGTCCCCGGCCTCGTCGCCGTTGCCGACCTTCGGCGCCGACCCGATTCGACCTCCGGCCCCGACCACCGATCAACGGCGCCGACCCCCGTCGCCGACCGCCTGTTCCAGTCCCTCCCCCCGCTGGTCACCCCCCCTTCTCTGTCCATACCCCCCACCCCCCTCCTCTAGCGCCGGTACAACAGCCCAACAGTCGAAGCTCGGTCTTCAACCGCAACTCCGTCGGCACCCGCCGCTCGGTCGCCAGCAGCCGCAGATCCGTCTCAGCAGCGAAATCCCCCGGTAGCAGGTCGACGCGGGGCTTGGTTACCGGCTCGGTCTACAAGCGAAACCCAGTGACTTCTAACCTTTGTTATTTCATTCTTCATTCTGCATTCTTTCATTCTTCGTATTATACTAGTAATTGAGTATAGTTTGGTTGCTGGAGTATTTCTTTGAATTTGTGTGAGCCTTGTATTACTTGTTGCTGCTTTGCTATTAACATCGTTTATGTCTTTATATCTTTATATTATCTTTATATTCTTTTATACTTTCGTGTAGTTGTGGCTGTGGGCGGTAATGGGTAGATAGGGTCATGTCCGAGGGGGTTGGGGCGTGGGGCCGTGATGGGGGCGGGGGATGAGGAAAGGGCGGGAGTGGGAGGGAGGCCAAGGTTTGGCCGCGGGAGGGGGGGGGTAGTGGAGGGAGTGCGGGTAGTGACGGTAGGCTGAGGGTTGGGTCTTGGAATATAGGGACCCTTCAGGGTAAGTCCATAGAGCTTGTGAAGACCCTTAGGAAGAGGAGGATCAACATTGCGTGTGTTCAGGAGACCAAGTGGGTAGGGTCTAAGGCTAGGGATATGGATGGTTACAAGCTGTGGTACTCTGGGAGCGAGAGGCGTAGTAATGGAGTTGGCATCTTAGTAGATGAAGAGCTTAGAGGTCAGGTAGTAGAGGTGAAGAGGATCAACGATAGGTTGATGACTATTAAGTTGGTCATTCGGGGGTTTACCCTGAACGTGTGTAGTGCCTATGCGCCGCAAGTGGGATCGGAGGGGGAGGAGAAGATGCGGTTTTGGGAGGCTTTGGAGGAGGTGGTGAGAGGCGTGCCTAGCTCAGAGAAGATTGTTGTAGCAGGAGATTTCAACGGGCACATCGGGGCGCTACCGGGAGGCTTTGGTGATGTGCATGGTGGTTTTGGTTTTGGGGAGAGAAATGAAGAGGGGGCTACCCTATTGGAGTTTGCGGGTCCTTTGGGCTGGTGGTGGTGAACTCGGGCTTCCCGAAGAAGGACGAGCACCTGATCACCTTTCGAAGCGCGATAGCCAGGACCCAGATTGACTTTTTGTTGCTTAGGAAAGGGGATAGGGCGTGGTGTAAGGACTGTAAGGTCATCCCGAGTGAGAATCTTTCGACCCAGCATAGGCTCTTGGTTATGGATTTGGGTATAAAGAAGAATAGAAAGAGGAGGAGTAGGGAGTGTAGACCTAGAATTAAGTAGGGCGGCCTGACGCCAGTGAATGCGTGGGAGATAGGGGAGAAGTTGGCGGGAATGGGGGTGTGGGAATGTAGGGGAGACGTGGATAGTATGTGGGATAGGGCGGCTAGGTGCATCAGGGAGAATGCAAGTGAGGTGTTGGGGGTTTCTAGGGGCCGGGCCGGGCACCATCAGGGGGATTGGTGGTGGAATAAAGAGGTGGAGAAGAAAGTGGGGACCAAGAAAGGGGCGTATGCCAAGTTGGTGGAGAGTAAGGACGAAGAGGAGAAGCGGGTAAATAGAAAAGAGTACAAGCTAGCGAGGAAGGAGGCTAAGGCAGCAGTCACGGCAGCTAAGACGGCCGCCTTTGAGAGCTTGTATGCAGGGTTACAGGGGACGGGAGGGGAGAAAAAGTTGTTTAGACTCGCTAAGGCTAGGGAGAGGAAGGGTCGTGACCTCGATCATGTGAGGTGCATTAAGAGGGAGGACGGTAGAGTGTTGGTGGAGGACGACCATATTAAGAATAGATGGCAGTCGTACTTTCATAGGCTCTTGAATGACGAAGGGGATAGAGCTATTGTGTTAGGGGAACTGGAGCACTCTGAGGAGTGTCGGGATTTTAGCTATTGTAGACGTTTTAAAGTAGAAGAGGTTAGACAGGCTATTCGCAGAATGCGAAGGGGTAGGGCGACGGGGCCGGATGAGATACCGGTGGAGTTTTGGAAGTTTGTTGGAGAGGCTGGTGTTAGGTGGTTGACTGGATTGTTTAATGAAGTCTTCAAGATGGGAAAGATGCCCGAGGCTTGGAGGTGGAGCACCATGATACCTCTCTATAAGAATAAGGGGGACATCCAGAGTTGCAATAACTATAGGGGGATTAAGTTATTGAGCCACTCTATGAAGATCTGGAAGAGAGTGGTCGAGGTGAGGCTGAGACGGATAGTGCCTATTTCAGAAAACCAGTTTGGATTTATGCCTGGCCGCTCGACGACGGAGGCAATTCACCTGGTACGGAGGTTGGTGGAACAGTATAGGGAGAGGAAGAAGGACCTGCACATGGTGTTTATCGACCTGGAGAAGGCCTACGACACAGTCCCCAGGGAGGTGCTTTGGAGATGCTTGGAGGTGAGTGGAGTACCGCTGGCATATATCAGAGCAATCAAGGATATGTATGATGGAGCGAAAACTAAGGTGAGGACGGCGGGAGGAGACTCCGAGCATTTCACTGTCCGAACAGGGTTGCATCAGGGATCTACTCTTAGTCCCTTTTTGTTTGCATTGGTGATGGATGTGTTGACGCGGCGTATTCAAGGGGAGGTGCCGTGGTGTATGCTTTTTGCAGATGATGTAGTTCTGATAGATGAGACTCGAGGGGGTGTGAGTGACAAATTAGAGGTGTGGAGGCAAACTCTTGAGTCTAAAGGGTTCAGGGTAAGCAGAAGCAAGACAGAGTATGTGGAATGCAAGTTTAATGACGTGAGGCGGGAGAATGAGGTAGTAGTGAAGCTGGAATCACAAGAGGTAGGTTAGAGGGAGAGTTTCAAGTATCTCGGGTCTGTGATCCAGAGTAATGGTGAGATTAACGAGGATGTCTCGCACCGTATTGGGGCGGGATGGATGAAGTGGAAGCTCGCGTCGGGGGTGCTGTGTGATAAGAAGGTGCCGCCCAAGCTTAAAGGCAAATTCTACAGGGCGGTAGTTCGTCCGGCCATGTTGTATGGAGCGGAGTGTTGGCCAGTTAAGAACTCCCACATCCAAAAGATGAGGGTGGCAGAAATGCGGATGTTGCGCTGGATGTGTGGGCTGACTAGAGGGGATAGAGTTCGGAATGAGACCATCCGGGAGAAGGTTGGTGTGATTCCAGTGGAGTGCAAGATGCGGGAAGCCCGATTGAGATGGTTCGAACACGTAAAGAGGAGGGGCATGGATGCCCCGGTCCGTAGGTGCGAGAGGCTAGCGTTGGATGGTTTTAGGCGGGGTAGGGGTAGGCCGAAGAAGTACTGGGGTGAGGTGATTAGGCGGGACATGGAGCAGTTACAGCTCACCGAGGACATGACCCTAGATAGGAAGGTCTGGAGGACGCGAATTAGGGCAGAGGACTAGGGCCAGTTTGAGTCGCTAGTGTAGGGAATTGCTTGGTGGGGGTTTATTCTTGTTAAGAGTCCGTGTTCCATGTTTTATTATGAATCTGTGTGCTTTCCTCTGTTTTATATTACTTATGGGTGCCGTATTTATGTTATGTAATCTTGTGCTGTGCTTTACTATGTGTTTGTGTGGTATCTTGTATCTTGAGCCGGGGGTCTATCGGAAACAGCCTTTCTACTTCTTCAGAGGTAGAGGTATGGACTGCGTACATCTTACCCCCCCCAGACCCCACTAGGTGGGAATACACTGGGTTTGTTGTTGTTGTTATTACTAATTGTATAAACATATTTCAATGCAGAAAATACAAACAATAAATGAAAGAGATAAGCTTCTAGTACCACCCCTAACTATGGTCAAAGTTGTTATGACACACTATAACTTCACAGGGGTCCTATTATCTCCCGAACTCAAATTTAGCGTATTTTTATCATTTTTTTGTGCTAATGTGGCACCTTTATAATATAAAATGGAGCCCACATCAAAGGTGTCACGCCATCTAAAATGATTGACAAAAGGTACCACGTTAGCTAAAAAGATTGACAAAAATACGCTAAAATTTAGTTTAAGGGGTAATAG
>NW_025828152.1:0-2116 GCF_002878395.1 Capsicum annuum | reverse complement strand
CTGTAGCTAAATTGGCCACTGAGTTTGTTGGATTGAAAACTATTCATTCATTCTAAGCAGTAACTGACTGAGCAAGATTATTAATACAGCCCTGAACTCCGCATAAGAAATATGTTTGTCCAGGGAATCATCTTAGACACGCTGGGCTCTTCTCTTGGGAGGCATGTTCTAAAATAAAGATAATAAATGGATTAGACTGAGAGATTCACTTGAGATTATGCTCACTAGAATGACATGAATACTGAAAGAAGGAAAACTCTTCCTAAAACATCTTATAGCCTCCTGCACATAAATGTGACATGCAACACACCCATGTACAAGACTCTACTAGATACAGCTTTCAGACTTCCTAGGACTCTATTGAACCTTAGGCTCTGATACTAAGTTTGTAACACCCCGAATCTGGTACCTAAAATGCTACACGGTGCTCATAACCCCGAAGGACCACAAGCTAATCCATGGATGATACTTGTACCTATACACTGTATAATATACTAAATAAATGCAAAAATAAAGACTGTAAGGCCATAAGGTTCACACTGAAACATAAATGAAATAAGAATGTCTCAATAGTATGGTATATCAATACTAAAAAAAAATTAAAACAACTGAATTCTGAATCAAATCTGAAAACATCTAAGTACTATTTGAATATGGAGTTGAAGGAACATGTCCCCAACTAACTCCTTCTAGCAAAACTAAGAAAAAATAAATAATAACATAAAGTAATAATGATGTCCTTAAGGGCTGGGAACTCATTGCTAACTTTGACTGTGGAAATTAGGATGCTATTAATGCTCTGGAGCTTGTGCTTCTGAACCTATGATATAACACACCATAGCGCAAATGCATCAGTACTTTGAATATACTGCTATGCATGTGAGGTAGGCTAAATGCATAGGGTTCATATGCATGAACAATACTAACTGCTGACTAACATGAATGTGAGAAAGCATGCATGAACATATAATACCATAAATGAGATCGTGAAAACATGATTACTGAGTTAGAGTACTAATAACATGAGTTTACTAATATATATATAATAACATGGGTAACTATATCTGATAGTCCTGAACCTGATGAAACTAGCTGAGTTCTGTACTGTATCTGAGTTGACTGTATCTACCAGTCCTAAAATTTGAAGAACTATTTAAGTTATTTTACTGAGACTGATTCTTAAACTATGGGAGATTGTTATCTAAGAGACATGCACCAAATGTGCTATAATAGCTAAGCTGGGGTCCAATCTGTACCCTGATTGGAAGGGTGTCAATACCATACTACGGGTAGAGACAAACTGTGGGCAACCCTTTTCTGACAGTGTCCCCAAAATATAATGGTGGGGCAGTCATCTAACAGTGCTTATCCACCTCATCAACCTTCATCTGACAATGTTGATGTCTCAACCTATGTTGGCTACATAGTTCTAGAACGCAAGGATGACTTCTAAGAATCACACCCTCACCTGATAGTATGTGCTCCCATCCTTGGGTTCACTAAGTGCTATTTTCTACTCCCATCTGAATAGACACTGAATATGATTAACTAGACTGAACTGACTAGATTCATAAAGTTCCATTGACTGACGGAATACTACTGAGATTACTGAGTTGCTAAACTTTCCTCAGTCACATGACTGACTGAATTCTACTAAAGATGGATTGATTGAGAGGATCGTGAAAACATAACATTGGATCTAGGCATACAACTATCTTTTAGGGTACAAGTACCCCCAGGACTCGATAGAAGGAAACAGACATAACATGACAATTCTTGATCATAGGAATAAAGCCCACAATTCATAATGCCTTAAGTTGGGGATTTCATTCTACACGTAGTTCTCATAATCTTATACATGGAAGGGAATGCATATAACAACATGCCATAAGTCCATCAAATCTAGTTTCATGAATATCCCATCAATAATCATAATTCATGCAATATCATTGAAGTCATTCTTTTTATAAGGGTGTAGAATCATTTGTCATTTAGGTCACAATTAAGCTATAATATATATTTTATAGTTTCCTAGGCATTTTATCAAACACCTTACATGCACAACTTATGCATAGATATAATCATCAAATTATTCATCATGAACAACCAAATTTAC
>NW_025828151.1:0-1213 GCF_002878395.1 Capsicum annuum | reverse complement strand
TGGTAGGTGGATAACTCAGCACTCTCAATAGAAGTAACACCCATGATGTCAATGACCTTCTAGACTTGGTCAATGAACTCCTGAGGGTCCTTATTAGACTTAGACCCATGGAAAGATGGAGGGTTCATCCGAGTGAAGTCCCGAACCCTAGCTGCTTTGGCATTGGCCACTAGATTAGCCAGAATGACTGGTGGCTATTCATTCTGTGCAGCCATGGACTGAGCAAGTGTGGTAAATACGTCTCTAAACTCCGCATGGGAAACATGTTTGCCCAAAGGATCTTCGGGCTGAGGAGCTGGCTGGTTTCTTCTCTTTGGGGCCATGGTTTGGAATAAGAGAAGAATGGATTAGACTGAGAGTTTAACTTGTGATTATACTCACTAGTATGACATGAATAATGAAGAAAGGGGACTATTTCTAAAACATCTTATATCCTCCCGCACATAAATGTGGGGCGCAACACACCCATGTACAAGACTCTACTACATGCGACTTTCAGAATTCCTAGGACTCTATTGAACCTTAGGCTCTGATACCAAGTTTTTAACACCCTGATTTGCTGAACCAGAATGCTACACGGTGCTTATAATCCCGAGGAACCATAAGTTAACCCATGACTAATATCTGTACCTGTATACTACAAATCATGATATAATAATGTGGAATACATAGAACTGAGTTAAAGGAACATGCTTCCAACTAAATCCATAAAACTAAACTAAAGAAATAAATAAATGAATCAAATCATATTGTCCTTGAATTAATGAGGACTCACTATGTCTCTACGACTGGAATGCTACCACTACTGCTGGGCTGGAGCTCGTGTTTCAGAACCTATGGTGTAACATTAAAAGAAATCACCATAACGTAAATGCATCAGTACAATTGGAGTACTGAGTATACAAGGAAGGTAGGCTGAACATAAAGGGTTTCATGCATGAATAAAACTGACTGACCAATATGAACGTGGGAGAGCAAACACATATATATAGAAACTGGGACCGTGAATACATGATAGCATGACCTGTAAGCTAATACATGGTTTACTGATAACTGTCATGACTGATACTAAAACTGATAAATGGACGACTGTATCTGACAGTCCTGTATATATTAAAATCTGAAGAACGCCCTGAGTTCTTTTACTGAGACTGATACTAAAACTATAGGAAGTAGTGTTTAACCGACATACCCCATGTATGCCGTTATGGCT
>NW_025828150.1:0-2497 GCF_002878395.1 Capsicum annuum | reverse complement strand
TTAGTTAAATCATGTTCAGTCTCTTCAGATGGGAGTATGAGTTAGGACCGAGTGAACCCAAGGATGGGAAATCACCTGTATATGAGGGTGTGATTCTTAGCAGTCATCCTTAAATTCCAGAACTATGTAGCCAGCATAGGTTGAGGCATCACAACCTGTTATATGAGGGTAGATAGGGTGGCTTAACCTATTATGTGAGGATTCCCACCGTTCTCACTAGAGTTACCTATTATATGAGGGTTGCTCACATGTTTTCCTTACCAGTGGGGCGGTATTGATACCCTTTCAGTTAGGGCACAGATTGGACCCCATCTTAGCCATAATGGCACATATGGGGCATTCCAGTTAAACAACTACCTCCCACAGTTTCAGACTCAGTCTTAGTAAAAGAACTCAAATAGTTCTTCAGATATCAGTATACCAGGACTGTCAAATAAAGTCAAATTCAGTTATAGTGTAGAACTCAGATAGTTCTATCAAATTTAAGACTGTCAAACACAGTCACCCATGTTATCAGAACTATAGTTTTGGTGATGACAGTTATCAGTAAACCATGTATTAGCATACAGATATAGCTATCACGTGCTCATGATCTTAGTTACTATGTATGTATGTTTACACTCTCTCGTTCATATCAGTCAGTCAGTTAGAATTGTTCATGCATGTAAACCCTTTTGAATTAGCCTGCCTCACTCATATACTTAGTACTTCAGTTGTACTAACATATTTCTACTATGGTGCTTTTATTTTATGTTACACCATAGGCTCAGAGACACGAGTTCCAGATCAGCAGTAGTATCCAGCCGTAGAGTTGCAGTGAGTCCTTAACCATTCGAGGGCGATATTATTTTATTTCATTTATTATTTTAGCTAGTTATTAGTTTACAGAGTTAGTTGGAGATATATTTCTTCATCTCCTTATTCAGACAGTACTTAGAGGCTTTCAGATTCAGTATTTAGACTTATGTTCAGATTTGATTTAATTTTTAGCTGTTTTAGGTATTTTTCACCCATATGGATATTGTGTTTTGACAGATTCTTTATTCAGTTGAACCTTATGGCCTACATGTTCATGATTTTTGCATTATTACATTATATATGCAGTGTACAGGTACAGATATCAGTCATGGGTTAGCTTGAGGTCCCTCGGGGTCATAGCATATTGTAGCATTCCGATTCAGAAAAAATCAGGGCGTTACAAACTTAGTATCAGAGCCTAAGGTTTAATAGAGTCCTAGGAGTCTGAAAACCGCATCTAGTAGAGTCTTGTACATAGGTGTGTTGCACACCATATTTATGTACAGGAGGCTATATGATAATTTAGGAACAGTTTCCCTTCTTTCAATATTCATGTCGTGCTAGTAAGAATAATTTCAAGTCAGTCTCTCAGTCTAATCCATGTCAATAGATTTAGTCGAGTTAGAGATGACTAATTTTGATGTCATTCTCGGCATGGATTGGCTTCATTCCTACTATACCACAGTCAACTGTAGAAATAGGATAGTTCAGTTTTAGTTCCCGAATGAGCCCGTCCTAGAGTGGAAGGGTAGCACTTCATCTTTAAGGGGTCAGCTTGTTTCCTATCTTCGGGTAAGGAAAATAATTTCTAAGGGGTGTGTGTATCATCTCGTGCATATTAAGGATTCTAGTTCTGAATCTCCCAGTCTCGAATCAACCCCAGTGGTTAATAAATATTCAGATGTCTTTCCCAAAGATCTTCCAGGCATTCCTCTCGAAAGGGAAATAGACTTTGGCATAGACCTTCTTCCATATACACAGCCTATTTCTATTTCGCCATACATAACGGCACCAGAAGAACTCAAGGAACTGAAAGATCAGTTAAAGGATCTCTTAGATAAGGGATTCATCAGGCCTAGTATATCCCCATGGGGTGCGCCAGTCTTATTTGTGCACAAGAAAGATAGTTTTCCAAGAATGTGTATTGATTACCATCAGCTCAACAAAGTCACGGTCAAGAATAGGTATCCACTGCCTAGGATAGATGACTTGTTTGGCCAACTTCAGGGTGCCAGTTATTTTTCCAAGATAGACCTCAGATCAGGTTATTATCAGCTCAGAGTTAGAGAATGTGACATTCCAAAGACAAATTTTTGTACTCGGTATTGTCACTTTGAATTTCTAGTCATGTCATTTGGTCTTACCAATTCCCCTTCAGCTTTCATGGACTTGATGAACTGGGTGTTTAGGTAGTACTTGGACACATTCGTCATAGTCTTCATAGATGATATTCTGGTCTATTCTCGCACAGAGCGTGATCATTCAGACCATCTCGTAATTGTTCTTCAGACTCTCAGGGATCACTAGTTGTTCGCCAAGTTCAGTAAGTGCAAATTTTGGCTAAGATCAGTAGCATTCCTTGGCCACATTATTTTCGGTGATGGCATTAGAGTAGATCCACAAAAAACCAAAGCGGTAAGAAACTGGCCTTGCCCTATCTCTCCATCAGATATCAGGAGTTTTTTGGGTTTGGCTGGCT
>NW_025828149.1:0-2276 GCF_002878395.1 Capsicum annuum | reverse complement strand
GAAGCCTATCCTAAATTATCTTAACCCTGTCCAAGGACTCACAAAGCAAGTTGTTTCCATAGGGGAAGACCTCTGAAGACTCAAACCAACCGATAGGAGATCAATAATTCCTACCATACAATAATTCAAAAATGTGTAATCTCAATACTCAGATGGTACCTATTATTATAAGTAAGCTCCGCTAAGGCCAAATACTAATCCAACTAACTTCTTAAGTCATAACACATATTTGGATCATATTCTCCCTAAATTGAATAGTCTATTCTGACAGCCAACCTACTGGAGATTAAAAGCAATGGCTAGATCAAGCAAAGTACCTAACTCCTCTTGAAAAGTCTACCAGAAGCTAGAAATGAAAACTAAGCCTCTATCTGATATAATAGACACGGTACCCCATGAAGATGAACTATCTCATGAACATAGATATAGGATAAGCTCTCACTATTGAAGGAAATCTGAATTGGCCTAAACTAGGATAATTTGGTCAATTGATCCATGATGAGCTAAATACTGTCAGAACCATTGAAAGTATGAGGTAACGCTCTCACAATATCCATAATGATTTGCTCCCACTTTCACTTAAGAATTGGTAATCTCTGAAGCAAACTCCCCGGGTCTTTGATGCTCAGCCTACACCTACTAACAACATAAACAATAAGCTATAAATCTGCCAAATCCTTCTTCATACCACTCTACTAGTAAGTTACTTTAAATCACAATAAATCTTGGTCAGGCCTGGGTAGATAAAATATCTCGAACAATGCACCTTCTCTAAAATCGATCCCACCAATTCACCAACTCTTAGTAAACAATTAATCCCTTAATCTTAATGCACCCTCAAAATCAATAGATTCTCCATATCATTTCCACTTCATAACTTATAGTGAATCACCTCCAAATTTTCATCACCAAATAGTGAGCTCAAATTTTCTCCATCAAAGAAGATCTACCATCAATAAATGCTAAAATACATCTAGGTATCGAAACATCAAACCTAACAATTTGTTTAGATTAGGACTGGAACTCTAAGGTCAAGGTCCACTATTAGGTCAAGAGATAAGCCAAACCTCCCATACTAGTTGACTTCCATCTCAAGGAAACTGCAACTGCTTAACATTGCCCGGATGACATAAAATAGTAAGTTCAAGGCATACATGACGCTGCCTCACATTAAGATGTCACTGACTAAAGAAGTACTAAACACTATAATAGCCTAAAAAATCTAACACAAAGCTTCATACAAGTACTACACCATAACTTCAACATAAACACCACGACTGCCAACTCTAAATCATAGGTAGGATAATTTCTCTCAAGAGGTTTTAATTAACGAGAGGTATAAAAAATCACCTTTCCCTTCTACATCAACACCACACCCAAACCAATACTAGAAGCATCATAAAACAAGGTAAAACCCACACCCTTCTCGGTAAAAGTCAGAATAGGAGTTGAAGTCAACAACTCTTTGAGCTTTTAGAAACTCTTCTCACATGCATCCAACCATAAAAATATGACCTTTTCCTGAGTTAACTTGATCAAAGGATCTCAATAGACAAGAAACACTCTACAAAACAAACAATAATAACCCGCCAAACCAATAAAACTCTAGGTCTCAATAGGAGAAGTAGGTCTAGCCCAATCACGAATTACCCTTATCTTTGTCGGATTAACCATGACACCATCTTTGGTCACCACATGACCCAAGAGAGGGACAGAATCCAACCTTACTTCACACTTGGAAAACTTAGTATAGAACTTCTCATCACATAACTACTGAAGTATAATCCTCAAATGCTTCACATATTTGTCCTCGCTATTAAGAGAAACCAAGATATCATCAATAAATACAATAAAAAAGAGTTGAGATATGATAAAAACACCTGATTTATAAACTACATAATATTGAAGGTACATTGGTCAACCCAGAAGACATGACCACGAACACATAATAATTAAATCAAGTGCAAAAGTCATCTTTGAACCATCCAAAGATCTTCATTTGGGAATACTAGAATATCAAATCAATCCTAGAAAACACCAAAGAACCCAGAAGCTAGTAAAAAAGATCATTAGTACGAGAAAGAGAATGCTTGTTCTTAATTGTCAAATTATTCAACTACATATAATCAATACACATACTCATAGAACCATTCTTTTTCTTCACAAACAAGATGAAAGCACCCAAAGAGATACACTAGGTTTAATAAAGCCCTGACTCAATAAATCATCCAACTTCTCTTTTATTTCCTTCAACTTAGCATGGGCCATCCTATAGG
>NW_025828148.1:0-1616 GCF_002878395.1 Capsicum annuum | reverse complement strand
GAATTTAAAATTGGATACTTGGACTCTATGGGTGAAAGGAACCCATAGATGAATACTTAACATACCTAGGTTGATGAATTCGTAAGAGTTCTTAGGGTTTTTCTTAAGAATTGAGCTTGAATCTTGAAGTCTAGGGTTTTGTTCTTGAAAGGGGGCTACTTTAATTTGACAGGATAGTGAAATAATGAGCAAATAATACTTTCTTGGGAGTGAAATCTCGTGTTTTGACTGAATGGGGTGAAGGGAAAGGACTTAAATGGGCTTGGCAAATTAAAACTCGAAACTGGATTGAAAATACCAATTTTTGGATCTGACGCAATGTGGTGCTATCGCATTGTGCCACTGGAAAATTGACAATCCATATTTTTCCCAATGGTGTGATGCGGTACTGTCACTTTATGCCTCTGGAAATGGACAATCCCAATTTGGTACCTTGGCGCGATACGGTGCAATTCGCGATGCCCCATTAGAAAAGGACAAACGCGAATCTATCGTTTGGTGTGACACGGTGCTTATCACGGTAACACACTATAAAAGTACGAACGTGACTTTGGCCATCACCGCGATGCGACCTTATCATGTTGGGCTACTTTTTTGGCTAAAAGTGCCATAACTTCTCACCCATGCATCAAGTTTAGGCAAAATTGATATCGTTGGAAAGCTAATTCAATTTACTAAAATTTTGTGGGTCATGAAATAGAAAATTCTAAGTAGATCGAAAGATATGCTGTAATACCCCGAAAAATTTTTCATTGAAATTTTGTGCGTAAATGTGTTGGGTTCTATCTTCTAGAATGAATTATAAATTTTCTGTGCAAAATATCTTAGATTATGATCCACCATTACGTAGAGTATCGAATAATCTTTCCAATGATATATGGATCATCCAAAAAGGACACCCGAGCGATGAGTTATGAACATTCTGATCGAACCATGAATAGTAGTGAACAGTAAAACATGCAGGAAAAAGTACTGAGGCCTGGCGTATTTTTGCTCCAAATTTAAATGATCATAACTCCTTGTATATAATGATCTTGGTGATCTACTATATATCAACAGAAATCTCTTCGAGTCCTCTTTCTAATGAAATTGGTTTCATCCAATTTTTCTATCGGAGCAAAAAGTTATGGTCGATCTACTTCAGCCTATCAAAAGTGAATTTTTGGGTCAACTTCAAACGATCATAACTCCTCGTACACTTGATCTGGGTGAGATAAGATATATCAATGGAAAGATATGAGAGTCCTCTTTCTAATGAAATTAGTTTCATCTAATTTGGATATCGGAGTAAAACGTTATGGTTGATCTACTTCAAACTATCAAAATAGTACACCAAAGGACAGATTCGAGAATTTTTTGATTTTTAGGGGTGTTTTGGTCATTCTTCATCACCCAAAATCCGTCCAAACCCTATATTAAAGCCTATTAGAAGTATTATCTGTTATATTTCATCAAATTCCCTCAAAAAGAAAACCCTAAGCTCCTACATCTAACTTCAAGAACCTTCAAAGTTCACCATTAATTCTGCAAATTTATTTAAGATTCCAAGTTCCTAGTTCAAGAACTCCAAGAACCATCATTCAAAGGCATGATTAACATCTCAAAAATGAGTATCG
>NW_025828147.1:0-1306 GCF_002878395.1 Capsicum annuum | reverse complement strand
CAATAGCACAATAATTTGGCCGAAAAATGCCCCGGTCCCCCAGCTTCATCAGTTTGTCCACAGAAATGGCCACAAAAATTTAAATGGACCACACTAGGACGATCCCCAATCTCCCTGGAATTTCCCTAGCAATTTTTGGCGCACAGCACGCTCGGACCCCGGGCACAACCCCAAAACCGTGGGCTATAGCACACCAATTTGGACCAAAAATGCCCCATTCATGTCGTTTCGCCCGTTTCTCCACCCATATAGCCACAAAATGTAAAACAGATCACCCTGGGACAATTCCCAACCCCTCAGGCATGCCTCAATCAATTTTTGTCACACAGCAAGCCCGGACCCCGGGCACATCCCCAAAATCGTGTGCTATAGCACACAAATTTTGCATGAAAATTCTCCGTTCACGCTATTTCACCCGTTTGCCCACCCAAATGGCCAAAAAAACTAAACTAACCAAATTGGGACGATCCCTAACCTCCCTGAAATGCCCTGGTCAATTTTTTGCCCACAGCACGCTCGGACCCAAGCCCAACCCCCAATACCGTGGGCTTAGCACACCGATTTGGCCAGAAAATGCCCCATTCACGCTGTTTTGCTCGTTTGTCCACCCAAATGGCCATGAAAGATTAAGCGAACCACATTGGGGTGGACAAACAGGCGAAACAGCGTGAAATTTACATTTTTTGGCCAAATAGGTGTGCTATTGCCCATAGTTTTTGGGGTAGGCTCGGTGTCTGAGCGTAATATGGGCAAAAAATTGATTGGGGCATTCCAGAGAGGTTGAGAATCATCTCAGTATGGTCTGCTTAATTTTTCGTGGCCATTTAGGTGGACAAACGGGCGAAATAGCGTGAACGAGGCATTTTCGAGACAAATCGGTGTTTAATAGCCAATGGTTTTATGGGTGGGCCAAGGGTTCGGGTGTGATATAGGCTGAAAATCAACTGGGGAATGCCAAGAAGGTTGGGGATCATCCTATTGTGGTTCTTTAAATTTTTCATGGTCATTTGAGTGGATAAACAGGCGTAACGGCTCGAACGGGGCATTTTCGGTCTAAATCGGTGCAATAGCCCATGTTTTTGGAGGTGGGCCCAGGGTTCTGCGTACTATGGGACAAAAATCAATTGAGGCATGCCAAGGAGGTTGGGGATCATCCCAGTGTATTCCGTCTAATTTTTCGTGGCTATTTGGGTGGACAAACAGGCGAAACATCGTGAACGGGGCATTTTCAAGTCAAATTGGCGTGTTATAGGCCAATATGATCCGTTTAATTTTTCGTGGCTATTTGGGTGGACAAACGGGCGAA
>NW_025828146.1:0-1125 GCF_002878395.1 Capsicum annuum | reverse complement strand
GGATATAAATCCACCAGTGGCGAACATAAACCCCGACGTGGTGAATATAACTATGGATATAAATCCCCTGATGACGAATATAAATCTCCATATGGCGAATATAACAAAGGATACAAATCCTCCGATGGCGAATATAGCAAAGGATACAAATCCTCCGATGGCGAATATAACAAAGGATATAAATCCTCAGATGGTGAATATAACTATGGATATAAATCCCCTGGTGATGAATACAAATCTTCATACGACGAACATAACAAAGGATATAAATCTTCCGATGGCGAATATAAACTACCAGGTGGAGGCCATGATTAAATGACTTGCCAATCCTCACAATAAAGCATCATGTACTATTATAAAACACTTGTGCACGTACGTAGTGGCAAGATTAATACTTTGTAATAGTCTTGCTACTTTAGGCCTTGTTGTAATAAGTATGAATAAAACACCATGCAGTTCATGTGGATGGTTGGTCATGTAATATCTTACTGTACAATATATTGCGATATGAATAATATATTTTCATAACTTACGTTTCTTCTTTTTTCACAGCTTATTATTAATCTACTCCTCCATCCTTAATTGTTTGTTACTTTTCGAAAGTTAAGTTGTGTAAATTTTGATCTATCCTCTGAATTTTTTAGACTAACGATGTATATAACTTAAATTCTTGTAGCTCCTGTTCTTGGTGGTATCAAGACAAATGCTTCCAACTAATTGATCTCCTTGGTTGGACCTTCATGCTTGCTCATTAAATATGTGCATGGAAAATAAATATTAGAGGGATAATTTACAAGGACTACCTCAAATTTAACAGTAAAGTTTAAGGTTGTAATTGAAAATTAGGACAAATTAATTGAAGGTAGGGGTGACAAGTGGGCCGGGCCGAACTACCTAGCCCGGCCCGGTTTGACCCTGCCCGATAAGCCCTAGGGCTTTAGGGTTCCGGGTCCCGGGCCGATTATTTTGTTAAAATGGGTCCGGCTAACCCGGCCCAGACCAAGCCCGGTTCAGGCCCTCCAATTAATCGGCCCGTCCTGGCCCGGAAAAATAAAAAAAAAAAAGATATTTTAGATTTTGGGCCAAACTAGCCGTTGGCCCAACGGCTATATAGCCATTTTTGGG
>NW_025828145.1:0-1630 GCF_002878395.1 Capsicum annuum | reverse complement strand
ATACTAATTGACAGACTAACATAAACGTGAAAATATATGCATGCATATGTAACTGTAACTGACATCGTGATAGGACTGAATGCTAAGTTTTGACTACTGAATTTACTAATAACATGGAATTACTGATATCTGAAGGACTGATACTATGTTACTGATACATAAATAACTATTTCTGACAGTTCTGATTATGAAGAACTGGTCTGGTTGACTATGTCTAACAGTCCTGAAACTGAATACTGATAACATGAGTTTTGATAACTGATAACATGAGTGACTGTATCTGACAGTCCTGAATATGATGGAACTATCTGAGTTTCATACTATATCTGAGTAACTGAATATGAGACCAGTCCTATCTGACGGGTGATCTCTAAATCTGATGATACTGTTACTGATTGACCATAGTTGAGATCAGTCATGTCTAATGGGTGATCCCGGAGTCTATTTATAATGATAAGGACTGACTGTATCTGACAGTCCTAAATCTATACTACTGAGCTGAATTGATTGTATCTGACAGTCCTGATTTTGTAACTGAAACTGTGGGATGTATTCATCTAATCGACATTCCCCATACTAAGCTAACTGGGGTCCAACCTGTAATCTCAGCTGGAAGGGTGTCAGTACCGCACCACTGGTAAAGAGAACTGCTGTGGAGTCAGTCCTAATCTAGCGGGTGACCCCTGGGATCAGTCCTATACATTTAAATGCGCTAACGGGTGATCCCTGAGTATGTCAGTCCTATCTAACGGGTGACATCTCGTACCTACGCTAGTTATGTAGTTCTAGAACTTAGGGATTTCTTCTAGGGATTTCAGTCCTATCTAGCGGGTGAGTCCCCATCCCTAGGCTCGCTCGGTGCTGAATCCTACTCCCATCTGAAAAATACTGAACTGATTAATTGAGCCAAACTGATTAACTAAACTGAACTGATACTAGTGGTATTGTTTAGCGGAACTAAACTAAATTTACTGAGTTCCATTGACTGACGGAATGAACTGAGTTCTGAGGACTGACTGAGAATACTGAAGTTACTGAGATTAACTGGGAATACTGAGGTTACTGAGATTACTGAGTATTGAGATCACTGAGATTACTGAACTACTGAGATTACTGAGATTTCTGAGATTTTCTGAGTAACATGACTAACTGAGTTCTATGGATCATAGCTTAACTGAGGAGATCGTGAAAACATGACATGGCTCTAGGCACATAGCTAAATGTTCGGGTACAAGTGCCCCCAGGACTCGATGAGAAAAAACTGACATAGCATGGCTTACTTGAACACATGACAAATAACACAATTCATAATTCATATATTGAAGCACTTCACCAAACATGTGATATGCATAAGCTTGTACATACATGGGATTTCATGATATCATACTAGTTAGGCATTGTTCCTTCATTTAGGCATTTAATCAAATACATGGTAGGCATAGCACATATGACAACATTATACAATAATTAATCATCATGATTCATCTCTAATTTCGTCATTCTAGGGTTTATTCATAGGTTTACATGAATATACATCTATACAAATCAATTCTACATAAAATTGATCACCCAACATGGATTTGAATTCAATTGATCATTCTCAACATAAACAAAATAAACCCAACATGAA
>NW_025828144.1:0-1963 GCF_002878395.1 Capsicum annuum | reverse complement strand
GGATGAGGACCCAAAACAAAGCTCAGACTCCAGATTGATACTACTCTAGGAGTCCCACTTACTCAGACCAACCCACCTAGGGCACCCAGAGCTTTCTGAACGGGAACTAACTATACTCAGCTATGCGAGAGAGAGGTGTCTAATGCAGAATTCAGATAGTCCATTCACATGCTTTCCTAATTGGTAGCCACATAGACTTAACAGTTGAAAGATATTGGGTCTGCATTTATTAAGTCCGAGGCTACAAGAGTGGGCCAGTTCATGAGGATGAACCCGCCCAAGTTTACTGGTACCAAGCTAGAAGAGGATCCACAGGAGTTTATGGACAAGATAGAAAAGATCTTTAACGTGATGCATATAGATGAGGTAGAGGGGATTGAGTTAGTAGCTTACCATCTTAAGGATGTTTCGAACCAATGGTATAACGAGTGGGAAGATTCAAAAAGTGAGCATGTTGAGCCCATAGTTAGGGTCGAGTTCGTGGAAGCCTTCCTTGATCGATTCTTTTCTCTCGACCTGAAGGAGGAAAAAGCCGAAGAGTTTATGAATCTAAAGCAGGGTAAGATGAGTGTCCAGGAGTACACTCTGAGGTTCAACCAACAAGCCCGTTATTCTCCAAAGATGACTAGTAACATGAGATCCCGAATGAGGAAATTTGCATTCGGCCTTTCAGATGACTTAGTGCTTGAATGTCAGGGAGCAATGTTGAATCGGGACATGGATTCTCCCAGACTATTAGTCCACATGCAGCAAATTGAGGAAAAGAAAAAAAATTGCTGAATCTAGAGAGAAGGACAGACAAGCAAAGAGAGCCAAAAGAGCAGACCAGAGCTGCAGTCAGTAGCAGAGTGGGAATCGGGGTAGCAAATGGCAGAAGAAGAAGAATTAGGGTAATACACAATCTACAGCCAGTGCCTCGATGACTAGACCCTAGTGGGACAACGCACTCACGATTTTTAGTATTGGCAGGGGCCGAGGATGCAGGATTCACAGTCTCAAGGAAATGTAGCTCAGACCTCTTGGACATACCCGCGCTGTGAGAAATACGGAAGAAATCATCCAGGGAGATGTCAGTTTGGCACTATGGTGTGTTATTCGTGCGGCTAGCCAAGCCATATCCAGAGAGAATATTCAGAAGAAAAGGGTAATATTGGTGGAGCCAAGTCACAGGCTAATTTTTCTACACCACCACCGGCTCAGAAGGGTGCCACTTAAGCCACCAAAAATAGCCGCAACCGGTTGTATGCCTTGACCAACCACAAAGAGACAGAGGCCTCACCGGATGCAGTTACTTGTACGTTGTAAATATTTTCCCGTAATGTTTATGTGTTACTTAATCTCGGGTCTACCCTGTTATATGTGACCCCTTATGTGGCTTTTAGTTTTGGGTTTGAACCCGATATGATTGCTCAGCCTTTTTCTAGTTCCATTTCGATGGGGGATTCTGTGGTGGCTAGGAGGGTGTATAGAAATTATGTGGTGACTATTTGTTGGTGGGATATGACGACAGACCTCGTTGACTTAGACATGGTTGATTTTGATGCTATCTTAGGGATGGATTGGCTTTATTCATGCTATGCCACGCTAAATTGTAGAACCCAAAAGGTTACTTTCTCTTTCCCGAATGAACTAGTAATAGAATGAGAGAGACATTCTTTAGAACCTAGAGGGAAGTTCATGTCTTGTCTCAGAGCCCGTAAACTCATTTTTAAGGGTTGTTTGTATCATATTATTCTGGTTAATGATTAAAATACTGAAAGACCTTCTGTTCAGTCCGTCCCTATAGGGAATGAGTTCCCAAAAAATTTTCTAGATGATCTCCCAGGAATACCACCTGATAGGGAGATAGATTTTGGCATTGATTTGTTACCAGGTACCCATCCTATTTCTAGTCTTCCATAGAGAATGGCTCCTGCAGAGTTGAAAGAGTTGAAAAAGCAGCTAGTAGATCTTCTAGATAAAA
>NW_025828143.1:0-1327 GCF_002878395.1 Capsicum annuum | reverse complement strand
ACACAACATCTTTAGATTCGACAACCTCTGAATAGATGCTGGAAAAAGCGAAATAGAGTAACTATATCTGCCTTTACTCAAGTTTAAAACTACGAGTTTACTCATTCCATCAAAAAAATCATCTTGTAATTTGAATGGCTCTTTAAAACAAAGTTTTAACACTAGATACTTCAGTTTAGGGAAATGCTCGTACGAAGTTCTTCTCAGGAACTCTTGTGAGTTACATTGTGACTTACCATGTAGATATGTTCTTCCTCCGATGTAATTGATATAGCTACATCACGGACCACATCATGCATTTTGACATAATTTTTGCCTGAATCTTGGGATAGCAAGAAATTATCTTTCAGTGTTTCTAGTAGAAGACACACCCTTTTTCTTGCTTCTTCTAGATTTTCAACTCCCCAAAAGATCAAAAGTCCCACTCCATATCTAAGTAATTCTTCAGGCCAGATATTACTATCTTCCTCGAACAAAGAACAAAGAAAAAACAGGTACTTGACTTCGTTACTTTCTAAGTAATCATAGCTAAGCTTGAGAGATTGATACACATTTTTAATTACTCCTGGGATATTTTTTGGTGCTGATCTTTGTAATTGTAGAAGGACATCCTCCCATGAAGGCTTACTTTTACGCTTCAGCGCACCAGCAACAGTAATAAATGCAAGCGGAAACCCCTGGTATTCTTTGACAATATCTTTTGCTATGCGATGAAGAGAAGGAGTGTCAACTGAATCACCAGTTTTTTGCCTAAAAAGATTCCATGCTTCTTCTTCTGACAAGGTTCCAACTTCCACGATCTTTTAAGCCTCCATTATTTCACAAATATCTCAGAGATGTGTTGTTAAGGTCACTTTGCACCGATGGTTGTGGTTGCTACCACTGTGAATTCCAAGTTTAGTAAGATCAAGAGCCCTACAAACATCATCCAAGATTACAAGGATGCGGCTATCGTGACCATTTAACCTTCTAACCAGATGATCCTACTGCTGCCACAAATTATCCTCTCCTAATATCAGCCTGACTCCTCTTGCTATCTCGCCCTGAATTCTTTTCAAGTCGACTTGTTGACTGACAGTTACCATGATAACATCTTCAAACAACCTTTCTTATCTCACCCGATTTTCTCATCCAGTGTTGTCTTACCAACACCAACCATACCACAAATTCTAGTTATAGTGACTCCTCCATCTCTCGAATATGACATGATCTCTTCCTCGCACTACTAATAAAAAGAAAAAAACTGACCACAGAAAACCTTCCATAAGTTGTGGTTGGAAAAAACCGACCACTTGTGGTCGGATTTTAATTTTTTTAATTTTATTTT
>NW_025828142.1:0-1476 GCF_002878395.1 Capsicum annuum | reverse complement strand
TTATTTGCTATGATAAAATATGTCATATGTGGTTTGATTTCAAATCATTCTTTCAATTCAAATATAACATTATAAGATAAATATGCATTGTAATAAATGTTATCTTTACGTTCTAAATAGACTTCTACTCTTTCATTAACTTATTTCTTTTAAAATTTAAATATTATATAATATATTTGAATATAATTTATATAAGTGTTAAATTAAATATGAATCTATAATAATAATAATAATAATAATAATATAATTTCATACTGATGGAGAAAAAAGAAATAGGCTAATGATGAAGAAGTTTATTTCTAATTAAAAATCTTTCTAGTAGAGATATACAAAATTTGTATAATTATAACCATTGTATTAGCTTCATACATTCACCTGTTGTCATAGAGTTTGAGATCAGGCTTATGCTTCCCTCCATGTACAGTTTCATTGTGATTAATGATAAAGCCTGGAGTGATGCTCAGCCCCTAAAAATCCTCACACAAAAAAAAATCTTTCACTAATTAGGATAATGGATAAATATAAAATTAAAGTAAAACTTTTTGTTTCCAAATTTAGATGTTATCACATAGATTTATATTAATAGACTTATGACTATTTGTCAAAAGAATTCCTAATTCTTTGTTAATATGGTAAAATAATTTTTCAAATTTGGAAGTGTAACACCCCGTAGTTGTAATGCTCTTTTGGTACATCTAAAATGACCTTAGGACCCCCCATAGTGATAGAAGATCATGTGTAGATTTGGTGGGAGGTGTTGGAGGTGTCTTAGGACCCCAAAACTAAGTAGACGACGCAAAATGGGACCTATGCGGTGGCTATGCATCGCATTGCCATCACCTATTGCCACTGAAAAGGCTCAGTGATGGACTAGGCGCCGCCCACCTTGGAGATAGGTGATGGGCATATCTCCACCCATGTTGTGGCTATGCCATGGGCAAGGCGTCGCCTACCATGTGGCTAGGCCATGGGCTGGGCACCCATGGACAATGCTTTGTGGTGTAGAGGCTCTATTTTTGTGTTATTTTAAGGGAATCAAAGTATTTTCACATTCGATAACTATCCCTAAACATCTATTGATGAAATTAAGGTCCCCAAATACGTATTAACACTTTCAAATCCCTAGTTTATCTTCCTTAAGTAAAACAAGAGAAAAACAACTTAGGGTTTGAACATTCAAGCTTAAAGGGTAAAATTCTTCACGGACTCTTGGTTATTAACGTACGTGGAACTATCCTAAACCCCATGGGCATATTATAATTGTTTTAATAAGTTTTAAAACTATGAGATTTTGTATACAAGACAGGTTTTGAAATCGTTTCGAAGAATATACATTATGAAACTATTTTGATGAGGTGCATGAAGTTCTTCCATGGTTTGAATTACATTCATGTTCTTTAAATGTTATATATTTTAAAGGTTAATATGAGAGCATAATTCATGAGATGTCCCTATCTAATTGAAATTTGTTCAAAC
>NW_025828141.1:0-1207 GCF_002878395.1 Capsicum annuum | reverse complement strand
ACCAAGAAAACTTAACCTTCTTCTGAGTTAACTTAGTCAAAGGAGCAGCTATCAACAAAAAGCTTTCCATAAACTACCTATAATACCTGGCTAAACCCAAGAAGCTCCGAACATCAGATAGAGTCATGGGCCTAGGTCACCCCTTTACCGCATTAACTTTTTAAGGATTAACTATTATCCCCTCACTAGAAATAATGTGACCCAAGAAAGTCACGACATTCAATCAAAACTCACACTTAGAGAACTTGGCAAACAACCGTTGTTCCTTTTTTCTATAATACCATATGGAGGTGACTAGCATGATCCACCTCACTCTTTGAATACACCAAAATATCATCAATAAATACAATGATAAGAAGATCTAAGTACTGCCTGAACACCCTATTCATCAAATCCATAAATGCTGTTGGAGCATTTATCAACCCAAATGACATCACCAAGAACTTAAAAGACCCATATCGAGTATAAAAATCCATCTTAGGGATATCCATCTCCCGAATCTCATGATGATGGTACTCGTACCGAAGATCTATCTTAGAAAAAAACTTGGCACCCTATAATTGATGAAACAAATCATCTATCTGAGGAAGTGGATACTTGTTCTTGACCATTATGTTGGTCAACTGCTTGTAGTCAATGCACATCCGAAGGGATCTATCCTTCTTACGCACAAACAACATCGGTTTACCCCATGGAGAAATACTAAGACGAATAAACCCCTTATCTAGAAGACTCTTAACTTGCTCCTTGAGTTCCCTTAACTTATCCGGAGCCATTCTATACAGAGGAATAGATATTAAACAGTATCCGAAAGCAAATCAATACCAAACTCTATTTCCTTATTCGGAGGAACACCAGGAAGATCATTTAGAAAGACCTCTAGAAACTCATTAACTATCAAAACTAACTACAAAGAAGGATATTTCGAGTTGAAATCTTTGACCCGAACCAACTGATAAAGACACCCTTCAGAGATTAACCTTTGAGCTCTGAAATAAGAAATAAATCTCCCCTTAGGAGCTAAAGAACAACCCTTCTATTCTATTTTTAGCTTACAAGGGAACCTAAAAAAGACCTTACAGTCTGACAGTCTAAAGATGTATAACAAGAATGCAACCATTCAATACTTAAAATCACATTAAAATCCACCATCCCAACTAAAATAGATCTACCAAGGTTTGCCTATCACCAACAGATACCACACACT
>NW_025828140.1:0-2271 GCF_002878395.1 Capsicum annuum | reverse complement strand
AAGACTTGGCTGCTTCCATTTTTTTTCTTATTTGCTTTCATTTGTTGTAATTGTGTGCTGGTGACTGCATCTTTTCCATTCCACTTTAGGACACTAGGTTTAAAATCAATATCTATATTGGTTGGTGAAGCACTCCTTAAATTTATACCTCCATAAAGGACCCTCTCACTTGATGTACCTGACTGCAAAATTAGACAAAATTGTAAGACAGTGAACATTAAAAACTTGAATGAAAATATTAGGGCAAACATTATTATAGGTAAATAATGAGACAAAAATAAATACATTGTACACGTGGGTTCCAGTTGCTGGATCAGAGTAAACACCAAAACCAGTTGCAGGCCTTTTGTATCCAGTAGCAGCAGCAAATGAGGTAGCATTGTATGACCTCTTGTTGGTCGGCAAAGGTGGTACTTGACTGAAAGAAACATTTCTTCCACTTTCAAATGGGGTCCCTCTTGCATTGGCTATTTTTCTTGGCAATCCCTACCACTCCCTTCTTGACCTCTACCAATTCCTCCTTCACCCCCCTATCAGCACCAAATTGACCATTACAGAACCACCATCCCTACCAGAACAGCCTTTACCTATACCAGCAGCACCTTGACCTCTTCCAATTCCTCTTTCACCTCCCCTATCAGCACCAAATTGACTACTACCAGAACCACCATCCCTACTAGAATAACCTTTACCTCTACCACTAGCACCTTCACCTCTACCAGCAACACCTTGACCTCTACCAGCCACACTTGACACCTTCTTTGAGGTGCTCTTGGCACAGCAGCCGTGTCAGCACAAATAGATCCTGATTGACTGGATTGTGTAGTTGAATATGTATGAAAAGTAGAGCTTGAATGTGAATAAATGCAACACAATATTTTTAACATTTTTCAATAATAATATTAAGCAGGACAAAAAATAATAATATTAAGCAGGACAAAATTATTAAGGCAGCAGAACATATATAACTTACTCTTGTCTGACTTTGAGTGTAGGTATGTCTTGCCATTGCACTGGTGTCATTACAAATAGAACTTGATTATGGTGGTGGTTGATTCCATGAAGCTTCAAGCTGATAGCTAGGTTGATTACTATTACTGCTCCCTATTCCATTCTAACATACAAACATAAATATGAAAAGCTAAGAAATATGTTAAATTTACAAACTATTATGAAACTCATTTAAGGCTTACCATTTTGGCACACACAGTCTTGTTATGGCCAACTTGCTTGCACCTTGAACAAGTGATCTTGACACCTTTTTTTGAGAGTTTGTCACACTTTTTTGGCTCATCTTTCTTCTTTCTTCTGTTCTTGCCAGATCTGCCTGGCATTTTTCTTGGTTTTGGAGGTTCAATTGATGGGTTTTTTTATTTTCGGCCACATTTTCATATTGGTAATTGGTTGAATGAAATGACTATAAGACTTAAGAAAGGTTTATTTCTTATACCAGTGCTCTACATGCTGATTAGGATCTACATTCAAGTAATAATAAGAACAAATGGCATAAGGACAAGGAATATCTCTTAACATCCATAACCTACAATCATAATACTTCTTGTCCAAGTGAACAACAAATGTGTAACCCCCATCCTCAATTTAAAAACCATTAACTCTATTCCATAGAACTCTACACTTATTTGAATATTCCTTGTTAGCTTCTAAAATAGTTCTTGTCATAGGTGCAATGTCTGAAATTCATGTTTTTGCAAATTTAATCATATCTACATATCTATTCATCAGTTGATGTCTGATATTCTCTAACATTGTGATTATGGACTTATGTCTAGCAGCTAAGATCCAAGAATTGAAAGTCTCACACATATTATTTTCTACAATATCACATTTGGAATGTGTTTTGAAATATGCCCTACACCAAGAAGTAAGAGGATTAATCAACATGTCCTCAGTTATTTCTTTCTTACCTAGCCTTGACATTGCTTGCATCTCCTCTCTAAACTTTACTTCAAAGCTTGCTTTTACACATCTCCAAAACTATTTCCTTCTCTCTTCTCCTCTCCAGTGCACATGCCAATTGCTCCAAATATGTCTAGCACACATTCTTCTCTCAGCATTTGGTAGTAAATACATCAAAACAGGAACAAGACCCTGTAATAAGTATTAAGTATTATTAAAACAGAACTTCTAGTATGGGGCATGCACTAAAAGAAAAACCTGCAATAAACAAAAACAAAAACTAAACGTAAAAGTACGAGAATCTTTGACCAAAAGTCTAGTAATTTCTCTTGCTTGTTGGCCAAGCTATTCTCT
>NW_025828139.1:0-1982 GCF_002878395.1 Capsicum annuum | reverse complement strand
ATTTGGCAAACAATCTAATTCTAGAGTTTCTAATGAGATTAAATAAGTGCAATTGTAACCAATTAAGAGTTTGAGTTTTGTTTATTTTAACAATGTAAATTTGTATTGTGAACAATAAATAGAGAGCTTCCAACATTGAGGCATTTACTTCACATTCATGCATAACTATGGTCTCTAGCCGGTGTTGATGTTTATCATGATGGTTGATCTACGGGGTTGATACTATAACTTGGGAATGGTCATCATCTAAGTCATCTACCTAAAATAATCTCACAACTACATCGTTGAGCGAGAATGCGAGTATTTAATTTAGATGCATTAAGCTGTCTTCCCATTTCATTAACCAAGTAGAGGTTAGGTATATAGTTATCTTAAAAACAAATCATCCTTTAATAATTATTATCTAACAATTAAAGACATGATACGCACTACTTATATTCTTCAATTCATCCCTCTACTCCTGCGGTTAATTTGTCTGGGGAGTTATATTTATCCTTAAGTTCATGACACTTTAGAATTGTAAACCAAGAATGCAAGAATAATCTCATACTTAATAAACGCATAAACCAACAATCAAACTATAATTACACATTCATGTTTGAGGCCCTTGATCTCTTGTCCTATACAATTCATGTATTGATCCAAACATGGGATAAAATTGTGACTATGTGATACTTTTATAGTGTTTTAGATCATCCATGGGTAGCCCAACATGAAATATATAAACTGATAGCATTGTCCCTCACTTAAAAGGCTTAAAATCAACTTTTGGATGTCCCAAGAGTTGCCTCACATTGTGAGGACTAATGCATGATTTTGGGGGTGCAGCTCCCATCTAGGGTAAGGATAAGTCAGTATGGGTCTACCTAGAGGTCGTGGAGCACACCAGATACCCTGCCTTGGTGGGTCCGGCGTGAGGCACTCGCACAAAGGAGAGGAATCGCTCATTTAAGCTTTGATCTTGTTGTACATTGGATCCTTGTTTACCCACTTCTTATGACTTGTTTTTAGGATTAAATTATCTTCCAAAACACCTCCAATCATCTTATGCAACATAAAATAACAAGCATTAGTTCATACAACACAATAGAATTCATCAAAGTATAATAGAATCAAGCATTGCTCAAGGTAGCACCACTAGTTTTCTCATCTGAACTCTATGTGATTATTTTAACTCTTGAATTATTTCAATTACACCTTAGACACTCTAAAAATGTACATTAACCTGTAAATACATAGTTACACAATTGATAACTCATTAGCACATGAAGTAGTCCTTAAAACTAGGCTAAACGCGTCTAGATAATGACACTTAGGTGTATAAATATGCCTAAGATCAGCTGGCACCACCCTAACACTAGCCATTTCCACCACCATCACTAGAGAATATAAATTATTTATCTTTTTAATCAAATAATGATTTTGTTTTATTAAATTTAGTAATTCATGTATTATTTATTGCACATTTTAGTCAATATTATACATGTAACGACCATTTTTTCATCATGTATAAATCTCTCCTCTAAATTTTCATGTTAAAATTCTTTCCAAATTTGAAGTTATAAGTTTCAGGCTAGACTAGTTTCAGATGAAATTAGAGTGAGGTGTGACCTAGGAAATTATGGGAATGAGTCAGGAAATTTTGATGGTGTTTGATTCGACTTCTAGTTAAATAAGATGATAAGGAATTCTTAGAAAGTTATGAAATAGAATTTGAGTAAGTAGAACTCTCAAAATTGATGTTAGCATAAAGGACATTGTTTGGAATGCCCCAAGTTTAAGGTGTGTCACAAAAATTAACATTTTTAGGAAAAATCAGACATTCTTTTCCATCGATGCCGCTATAGAAAAAAAAATATCCTTTATAGTGACGATCAATGACCGCAATAGCAGTAGGTGCCGCTATAGAGAAGTATGTCAGTGCAGCAACATATGTCTCTATAGCAATGAAAGTCATAATTTTATGTTGAAGAAAATGCCCC
>NW_025828138.1:0-1160 GCF_002878395.1 Capsicum annuum | reverse complement strand
GACACCATCAGATAAGGGTCGCCTATAACTTGTCCTTTCCAGTGGTACGGTATTGACACCCTTGTAATTGGGGCTATAGATTGGAACCCAACTCATCCATAATGGCGTAATAGGGGCATGTCAGTTAAATAACTACCTCCCACAGTTTCAGTATCAGTCTTAGTAAAAGAACCCAGATAGTTCTTCAGATTTCAGGACTATCAAACACAGTTAACTCTGATATAGTATGGAACTCAGATAGTTCTATCAAATTCATGATTGTTAGATACAGTCTCTCATGTTATCAGTTATACTAGTTATCAGTTATGTCATGTTAACAGTATCCAAATTCAGTAGTCATGTTATCACAGTATCAGTATCATTTATTATGTCTCATGTATGCATTCTCACGCTTATGATAGTGAGTCATTTATTATTGTTAATGTATATGAACCCCATGCATTTAACCTACCTTACATGCATACCAGTATATTTAATTGTATTGACACATTCGTGCTATGGTGTTCTTATACCATAGGTTCAGAGACACAAAATCCAGATTAGCAGTAGATTCTAGTTTTAGCAGTTAGACTAGAAGCGAGTCATCATCCTTTGAGGACATGATTATTTCTCTATTAACTCATTAATTAGTTTATTAGTTGGAGTTAGTTAGGGATATGCCCCATCAACTCCTCATTCAGACAGTTCACTTATGTTTTCGAGTCTTTCCAGACTATTATGTTTCAGACTTTAGTATTTCCAAATTTTTTTAGGTATTCTATTACCCCACACAAATGTTATATTATTCAGATTATATCCAATATTAAACCTTATGGACTTTCAATTCATCTTTCTGCACTTTATAGTATATTATGTAGTATACAGGTAGCATGTGGTCCTTCGGGATCATGAGCACTTTGTAGCATTCCAGGTAATGAATTCAGGGAGTTAAAAACTTGATATCAGAGCCTAAGGTTTAATAGAGTCCTAGGAAGTCTGAAAGCCATATCTAGTAGTCTTGTACATGGGTGTGTTGCATGCCACATTTATGTACAGAAGGATATGAGATGTTTTAGGAATATTTTCTCATTCTTTCAACATTCTTGTCATGCTAGTGAGCATAATCTCAAGTCAACCTCTCAGTCTAATTCACTTCTTCTCTTTATTTCAGAACATGACTC
>NW_025828137.1:0-3124 GCF_002878395.1 Capsicum annuum | reverse complement strand
TTGTTGATGATCATACTATCCATGCCTCCAGTTGTCAGTATGTGGCCGCCATTCCAATCAAGTGAGGCAACCCTTAATCTGTGTCCTCGTAACGTTCTCAGCTGTGTAGAAAGAAAGATGTTAGACTTCCGAAAATAATTTAGACTAAAAAAAGGAAGACGGCGAAAGAAACCACTTACCAATTGGCTAGACCCCTGCAAGGTGTCCCACAACTGAACGTGCGAATTATTCAAGGCAATTGCAAGGTGTCTTCCATTTGATGACCAGCCGACGCTAGTCACCGGCCCAAAATCATCACCAACCGTGGGAAGCTCAGTAGTCGACCCATCAGAAGCATCCCATAGATATACAGAATTCCCCTAACCCAATGGCAATAACATTACTGCTCCCCCGGTCTAACAAATTCAGCTGTTAAAACTTCTCTCCTTGTAAATGACCTGAGTTAGGTTTTTATTTATAAAAAAATCGAAGTAATTTGAAAAGTTATTTGTAAAATGCTTGAAGAAACCTACTTATAAGCTGTTTATAGAAACTTGTTTGCAAGTCTATCAGTAAGACCTACTTGACGACTCTCAATTTCGACTTTCACATCATGTAAAGAAAAAAAGATCATTAAATTCGATTTTAACATGTCTCAAATAACTTTGTTAATCGAGACCTAAATAAATAAAGCAAAATTACAAAGACTTCTTTTAAATCTATTAAAACATTGATTTTTCGTGATTCATTTTAGTTTACTTGATCGTTAGACCACATCCTTGAATGCATGTGATTCAATCACAACCCCCAAAGATACAAGAGCAATTGCTTGTAGTATATACACAATTCTATTTATTAACTTTCAGAAGACTACAAAAAATTCCCCTAAACTGTCTTTCTATATATGTAAAAAAATACAGTTGCTACTTTATCTTAAACAACTCCACTCCAGCACTTATCTAATGTGTGCCAAGTCAAAAAATGGCTCTAGCTTTCTCTTTAGCACAGGTTTATTCTCTTTAGGATTCCCAAAAACATTCCATAATCTTAGTGTCTCGTCCGCTGCTGCAGTCGCCACGGTATAGCCATCTGGACTCTGAAACATGTCGAGGAGAAAAACCAGTAAGGCACTGGGAAATATGAGCATAAACGAACACAATGTGGTGTTATTGGTTAGCGAATAATACCTGAGCCATATGAAGAACTCTTGATGTATGACCGAAAAGTTCTGAAATTTTCGTCATAGAAGGATACTTCCAAACAGTGAGCTGGTTGTCGGTAAAGCCGTGAAACTTAAAAGCTCGCGCTCATGTCTGTTCCAAAGCAAGGAACAGACTTGTGTACCTGTGTTGACAGAGTTCAAGCATGCCCCGGTATTGGTGTTCCAAAACTTGATGCACTGATCTCCAACGCCACCACCTGAGGCAACTATGTTACTCTAGAAAGGACACCAGGAAAGAGCTTTTACAGCAGCTGTATGATGTGTCATATGGTGGATCCATTGGTGTGAGTTGTTAGGAGACCCCATCGATAGGCTCCATATATGGACCAAATTATCGTTCCCTCCACTAGCCAACTGTTGTCCCGACTCGGACTACTTCAATCCACATATCTCCTTGGTGTGTCCCTTGTATGTTCCAACTATGTGGGATCTTACACGCACGTCACTGTTGATGATCATACTATCCATGTCTCTAGTTGTCAGTATGTGGCCACCATTCCAATCAAGTGAGGCAACCCTTAATCTATGTCCTCGTAATGTCCTCAGCTGTGTAGAAAGAAAGATGTTAGACTTGTGATAATAATTAGACTAGAAGAAGGAAGACGGCGAAAGAAACCACTTACCAATTGGCTAGACCCCTGCAAGGTGTCCCACAACTGAACATGCGAATTATTCAAGGCAACTGCAAGGTGTCTTCCATCAGGTGACCAGCTGACGCTAGTCACCGGCCCAAAATCATCACCAACCGTGAGAAGCTCAGTAGTCGACCCATCAAAAGCATCCCACAGATATACAGAATTCCCTAACCCAATGGCAATAACATTACTGCTCCCCAGTCTAACAAATTGAGACAAAAATCATCTAGGAAGTCAGGAGCATCCAGGGTCCTCTCCACAGACTGTTAACAAGCAAAAAGTTGTCTAAGTTAGCCAAGATAACACATTTATTTACACGAATACAATAAGTAGAGTTAGCGCAAAAAACAGAAACGACAGTAAACTCACTTGGGGAATGTATCTCCGCTTTTTAACGGCTTTTGACTGTTGAATATGTGATGGAGATTCGGAAACTCTCTCAGCCGAAGGTGGAGGTTTATTCTTAAAAGCAAGGATTCTCGTTCTGTTCATGTTGAGTTCTTGTGCTAACAGCTTCAAGTAAGATGAAGAATTTACTCCAACGTGTTCCTTTTTAACCTTGCCACCACTGAGCATGTAATGTGCATAGTCAAAATCCATCGCAGAGCGATTGGGAATGAACCTGTCCAGCTGCATTTCAAGGAAAAAAAAGAAGAAGAACGTATCAATTAAAATTCCAACCTTGTAAAAACAACAACAACAACATATCATATAAATATCAAAACACATTGGCGATGCCATTTCATGATGCATAACAGCTAAAACTAGAACATATATAGCGAAAACCGATCAAACGAATTAAGATTGCATAATGGAAACCAAAATTCAGGTGCTATGAACCACAAGTGTATCAGTCAATTTGCCTGAAAATTGGTATGTACCACAATCATCTATCATACAATCATCATTTACACCGAAATTCAAAATCAAAAAAATCAAAAGGAGACACTAAATTGTATTCAAATCCAAGGTCGGTTTTTTTCAAATCAAAAGATTTTAATTGATATGTTTTTTTTTCCTTGAAATGCAACTGGACAGGTTCATTCCCAATCGCTCTATGCACATTACATGCTCAGTGGTGGGAAGGTTAAAAAGGAACACGTTGGAGTAAATTCTTCATCTAAAGAAGCTTACTCGAAGCTGTTAGCACAAGTTTTCAACATGAACAGAACGAGGATCCTTGCTTTTAAGAATATACCTCCACCTTCGGCTCACAGAGTTTCTCAATCTCCATAACACAATCAACAGGTTAAAAAGCGGAGATACATTCCCCAAGTGAGTTTTTCTT
>NW_025828136.1:0-1411 GCF_002878395.1 Capsicum annuum | reverse complement strand
TTTTGTAGGATTAAGTTTAGGGACGTGTAAGGAGTATTTAAAGACTTAATTACCTTTAAAATAACTCAAGACGGAGTGTTTTTGACACCTGGAATTTACTTAGGCGGCGCCCAAGTGATCGCCTATGCTTGGGTTGGGCGGCACCTAACCAATCGCCTATGGTTACTGTCTCTCACGAAAATGGGCATAACTTTTTGCTCGGGTATTGGATTAAGACAAAATTTATATAGTTGGAAAGCTAATTCAATTCTCTACAATTTGGTGGTTCTAAATCAGCCAAAATGCCATATTAACATAGAGTTATACTCGTTTAAAGATGACCCTTGCAAAATCGAACACTAAAACTTTATGGATTAAAAAACTCTTAGCTTGTATTACCTTAAGTGACTCATATGAACATGATTAATGCTTCATAAGCTATCCTATTACTAGGATATTCATTGTATGTTATGTATTCAAGTATGAATCATAGGATAGGAGATTTGATACGTAGAAATACTTATTCACTTCCTAGCTTAGAAACATGTGGAGTTTTACAATATCTCCCCCTTAGGAACATTCGTTCTCGAATGAGAATTTACTGAGAAGCGTTACAAGACAATAGAACCTGAACTGTGACAAATTTCTCCCACTCCATAGGGCCTGTATTATCTAACCTCTCAGACTCTTACTGTTTGTACCAATCATGAGCAACATCCGGTAACTGGTAGGCGGCTAACTCAGCACTCTCAATAGAAGTTGCACCCATGATGTCAATGACCTTCTGGAATTGGTCAATGAACTCCTGAGGGTCCTCATCAGACTTAGATCCATGGAAACATGGAGGGTTCATCTGGGTGAAGTCCCAAACCCTAGCTGCTTTGGGAGTAGCCGCTGGATTGGCCGGAATAACTGGTGGCTGTTCATTCTGTGCAGCCATCGATTGAGCAAGTATGGTAAACGCAGCTCTAAACTCCGCATGGGAAACATATTCTCCCAATGGATCTTCGGGCTGAGGAGCTGGCTGGTTTCTTCTCTTTGGGGCCATGGTCTGGAATAAGAGAAGAATGGATTAGACTGAGAGTTTAACTTGTGATTATGCTTAGTATCATGACATGAATAATGAAGAAAGGGGACTATTCCTAAAACATCTTATAGCCTTCTGCACATAAATGTGGCGCGCAACACCCCCATGTACAAGACTCTACTAGATGTGGCTTCCAGATTTCTTAGTACTCTATTGAACCTTAGGCTTTGATACCAAGTTTGTAACACCCCGATTTGCTAAACGGAATGCTACACGGTGCTCATGACCCTGAGGGACCACAAGCTAACCCATCTCTGATATCTGTACCTGTATACTGCAAATCATAATATAATAATACGGAATACATAGAACTATAAAGCTGTAAGGTTCAATTGAATACAATCA
>NW_025828135.1:0-1792 GCF_002878395.1 Capsicum annuum | reverse complement strand
ATCCATATCTGTCATTAACCTCGTTATTTACATATGGGAAACTAGAGTTATGATATACTTAGAGGTTCATAGAAGTACGAATACACAACAATGAATCAAGGAATAAAATTTGATAAGAATTCCTCATAACCTCGCAAAGATAAGAAATAGATGTCTCTGTATCTGTAATGCCCTAAGTCTATACCCCGGACTCTACACGGCACTAACAATCCCGAAGGACCACTAGCTAACCCATGAATAGTACCTGCTGCGAGCACCGAATAAAAAAGACAATGTAATAGCAAAATAAAAAATAAATGCAGAAACTGCCATAAGGTTCAAATCCAAATACAATACTGTATACGAAAAACTGACAGCTGGAAAACAACTGTCGAAAAAACACTCTAGTCTGATAAGCCTCTAAACTATCTGAAATATGGAGTTGATGGGACAAGTCCCCAACTAACTTTGACTGACTAATGAAATAACTGAAATACAAAAAATAATCATGTCCTCAAAATATGAGGACACACCACTATGCTGTCTGCTGAGAAGCTGTACTACTGAAGATGCTCTGGAGCACGTGTGTTTGAACCTATAATATAAGACATCATAGCTCAAAAAGCATACGTCAGTACTTTGAATGTACTGGCCTGCTCAGTTAGGTAGGCTAAAATACCTGGTTTCATGATGCATGAACAATACTAACTGAATAACATGGATATGACTGAATGAGAGTGCATGCATGAATATGTAGATTGTAACTGAAATTGTGATGATAACAGATACTGATTCTGAATACTAATTTACTGATATCAAAGTTTTCTTATACAGTATTACTGATTATTTTGGTGACCATATCTGACAGTCCTGAAGTCTGTCGAACTATACTAAGTTCTAATTTGAGACTGAATCTGAAACTGAGACTGTGGGAGGTAATCATCTAACCGACATACCCCTTTTTTGAATAGATTTTGGTGTCTAACCTGTAACCCCAGTTGGAAGGGTTCCAATACCATTCCATGGGTAAAGCTAACTGAATAGATACCCTCATCTGGCAGGTACTCTAATGAGAATAGTGGAACCCTTAACTGACCGGTTATAACACCTCATCAACCTTCTACTGGCAGGTTTGATCTCTCAACCTACACTGGCTACATAGTTTTGGAATGGAAGGATTTCTTCTAAGAATCACACCCTCTAATGGTAGGTGAGTCCCCCTCCTTGGGTTCACTCGGTGATGAATCCTACTCCCAACTGAATAGACATTGAACTAATTTCCTAGTTCATACTAGACTTGACTTAACTATTATTGAACTGGATTGGATTAGTACTGAGTTTACTGAGTTTTTCTGGATTCTGGAACTTACTAAAAGTACCACTAATCGTGACCTAACTATGACTATTCTGTAACTGACACTAGCTCTAGGTATATAGCTAAATTGTCGAGTATTAAATACCCCCAAGTCTCGATATCGTAAAGAGTAAAGCGTAACATAAATCTTGAAAGTACGACAATGGCCATATCTTCATAATTCACTTTCTAAGCCATTTAATCAAACACTTGTAAATCTTGAACTTCTACATGTATAGGGATGCTTTCTATCATGTCATAAGTACACTAACAATTCACATAGGCATTTTAATAAACACCTTCAAGGAATAGATTTAACATGGGAGTCCTTTAGACATGTAGTTCTTTCATAAGTTCATAATTTAGATAAACAATAGATCAAATTGCACGATTACTTTACTTAGGAATTTTTTGCAAACACATAGAAGGCATCACATTATACTTGGGCATGAATAATAA
>NW_025828134.1:0-1164 GCF_002878395.1 Capsicum annuum | reverse complement strand
AAATATTAAATACTTTGAATCGTGTAGGAATCTATTTGAGCATGAATTAATATCATAGAGGTCCCCTAACTCAAGGACGAGTTGAAATCTTTCCTATCGTTCAAGTTTTAGTGAGCGTCAAAACTTTGGTCAACTTCAATCGACCATAACTCTTTGTATATATCGAATTAGAGGACCTACTATATATCAAATGAAAGGTCTTTGAATTATCTTTCGAACGATACCAATTTCATTAAAAACTGATATCGGAGCAAAGAGTTATGCCCATTTTACTCCAACAAGTCAGGCTGGGAAACTGAGTGACGACATTCGTGATAAGCCGTCACGCCCGTGACGACCTATCACCAATGTCGTCAACCCTGGGCAGATTTCTACCCCTGGTGACAAAATTTTGTGACAAGCCGTCACGCCTGTGACGGCCTATCACCAATGTCATCAACCTTAACCAGAAACTCAAAATTTTACCCTTTTGTGACGACAATTCGTGATGGCCTATCACTAACTTGATGGCTTGTCACGGATGTCGTCAGCTATTTTTTTTCAGCAATTTAAGGACATTTTTACAAGGGTATTTTGGTTATTTCCCACCTTTTGGAGGTCTCTATAAATATGAGCATCCACCTCTAAACCCTAATTTCTCCATCTTCTCTCTCAATTCTCTTAAGAAGATATAACTAGGGTTTCATTCAAGAACCCTAATCTTCCAAAAATCATCCATAAATTCTTCAAGATTTCTTCAAGAATTAAGTTTCTCATAGTGTGAACTTCGAGAATTATTTATTACAAGTGCGGATAGAGTCTCAAGCATTAGAATTCATCCAATTTCAAAGATTAAGGTATGTAGATATTGATTCTTGGGTCCCTTTCATCCAAGAAGCTCACGAACCCTTTTCAAAACTCAAAGATTTTTATGTTTATGAGTTGTTAATGATTTGTATAAGTTGAAATTGATGTTACATGTGTTGTTGAGTTTTGATTCATGTTTGTTTACAAGATTCATGAGCCTTGACCCTAGTAGGTGGAATCCATGTGACCCTTGCTTATGTTACTTTCTATGTGATGTGTTCATGTCAAATAGGTGTAGAAATGGTTGAATAAGCGAAGCATGTTCCCCCTAGGTTTGATAAAGAGCTTAGGTGAAGCATAAGGGCCATTGTAGCATGT
>NW_025828133.1:0-1327 GCF_002878395.1 Capsicum annuum | reverse complement strand
CAGGATGAGATTGTTAATTTCTGTCAATTCAATGAAGATCCTTGGTACGAAGCATGGGGAAGATTCATGGAAAAGCTTGTAAATTAACCTAACCATGAGATGTCAGAGAAGATGCTTCTCCAAATATTCTATATGGATTTGGATCAATTAAATAAAGCAATAGTGAAAAATGCATTCGGTGGATCATTCATTAACTTGCCATATGGGGTTGCATAAAAAATATTGGATCAACCGGAAATTTTGTGTAGAGGTTAGGACATAAAGGATGTCGAGGTGGCCATAGGGGCTCCCTCCTCATAATTTTGTGTACCAAGATAAAAAATAAAAAAGAGGAGAAAGATAAGAATATGGTCAAGGTGATGTCGTACCTCAAACTCCTAATTGAGCATATGTTAGGAGACCCGATGAAAAGTGTAAGTGTGATAAATATAAAAGAAGTTGAACTATGTGAAAGTGCGGAGAAAGAGGTGACCAATGACAAGTTAGGTGAGTTATCTAAGAGCTCGGAGGATTTCCATCTTGCCTCTCAAGGGAACGATGGGAATCAAGATCAGAATTGTGAAATTCTAAGTATGACACAATGTAATCCGAAAGGGGAAATCAATAGAGATACTTTGGCTCGATTCTTGAGTAGAGTTGAGAGGACCAGCAAAATGGTAAATAAGATGCTAAGTAATTTTTTTACACTCCACCAAATGGTTATGTCCCACTCGACCGCCATTCAACAATTAGAGGCAAAAGTGAATTAAACATTGAGGTATCTCATGGAAAGGCAAGGTGATGAAATACAAAGTGGGGAAGAAACAAAGGCAAAGAGAAAAAAGTCCGATAATGAGGAGCCAAAGCTAAGTGAGATTTTAATGGGAAAGGAAAGGGTAAATGATTGTCAAATTATCTCTATACCATCGAGCCCCATGCCTCCTCCTTACCCCAAGTGGTCCAAGAAAAAGGGAGAAAATGCAAAGCGTTACAAGTTCTTTGATAAATTTAGCACCCTATCTATTAATATTTCCCTTATTGAGGTTTTACATGACATGCCGAGGTATACTAAATTTATGAAGTATTTGGTATCTAAAAAGTGACTTGTGGAGGATGAAACAATTGAAGTAATGCATCATTGTAGTGCCATCATGTCAAGAACATTTGTGGAAAAGAATAAAGACCCCAGTACTTTTATAATTCCATGTACCATCGGAATGTTTAAATTTGCAAGGGCATTGTGTGATCTTGGAGCTAGTGTTAACCTAATGTCTTATGCCATATTTCACAAGATTGGATTCGGAAAGTCAAAGCCTACCAAAATAAAATAGCTCATGGTCAATCGGTC
>NW_025828132.1:0-4644 GCF_002878395.1 Capsicum annuum | reverse complement strand
GTGATTCTTAGTAGTCATCCTTGTGTTCCAGAACTATGTAGCCAGTGAGGTTGAGACATCTTAACCCGTCAGATTAGGGTTAATGAGGTGGCTTAACCTATTAATTTAGGGTTCCCACCATTCTCATTGAGTACCCGCCAGACAAGGGTCACTCATAGGCTGTCCTTACCCGTGGTACGATATTGACACCCCTCAAGTCGGGGCAGAGATTGGACCCTAGCTTAGCCATAACGGCATACATGGGGCATATCGGTTAAACACTACTTCCCACAGTTTTAGGATCAGTCTCAACAAAAGAACTCAGGGTGTTTTTCAGATTTTAGTATGTACAGGACTGTCAGATACAGTCGTCCATGTTATCAATTTCAGTATCATTCATGACAGTTATCAATAAACCATGTATTACCTTATAGGTCATGCTATCACGTATTTATGGTCCCAGTTTCTATATATGTGTGTTTGCAGTCCCACGTTTATATTAGTCAGTCAGTGTTGTTCATGCATGAAACCCTTTATGTTCAGCCTTCCTTCCTCGTATACTCAGTCTCCAGTTGCACTGACGCATTTGCACTATGGTGCTTTCTTTTCATGTTACACCATAGCTTCCGATACATGAGCTCCAGCCCAGCAGTAGCGGTTGCATTCCAGTCGCAGAGACACAGTGAGTCCGCATTGATTCGAGGATAATATAATTTGATACATTTATTTATTTCTTCAGTTCAGTTTTACAGAGTTAGTTGGAGACATGTTCCTTCAACTCCTTATTCAGATAGTTTAGAGGCTTTCTAATTTACGGTCAGACTTAGCATTCAGATTGAGTTGTTTTGGGTATTTTCACCCACATGATTTAATTAATTTGAACCTTATGGCCTTACAGTTCTATGTATTCTGCATTATTATATCATGATTTGCAGTATACAGGTACAGATATCAGTCATGGGTTAGCTTGTGGTCCCTTGGGGTAATGAGCACCGTGTAGAATTCCGATTCAGCGAATCGGGGTGTTACAAACTTGGTATCAGAGCCTAAGGTTTAATGGAGTCCTAGGAAGTCTGAAAGCCGCATCTAGTAGAGTCTTGTACATGGGTGCGATGTGCACCATATTTATGTGCGGGAGGCTATAAGATGTTTTAGGAACAGTACCCTTTCTTCATTATTCATTTCATGCTAGTGAGCATAATTACAAGTTAAACTTTCAGTCTAATCCATTCTTCTCTTATTCCAGACCATGGCCCCAAAGAGAAAAAAACCAGCCAGCTCCTCAGCCCGAAGATCCTTTGGGCGAACATGTTTCCCATGCAGAGTTTAGAGCCACATTTACTGAACGGCCACCAGTCATTACAGCCAATCCAATGGCCCATCCCAAAGCAGCTAGGGTTCGGGACTTTACCCAGATGAACCCTCCATCTTTCCATGGGTCTAAGTCTAATGAGGACCCTCAGGAGTTCATTGACCAAGTCCAGAAGGTCATTGACATCATGGGTGTTACTTCTATTGAGAGTGCTGAGTTAGCCACCTACCAGTTACAGGATGTTGCTCATAATTGGTACAAACAGTAAAAGTCTGAGAGGTTAGATGATACAGGCCCTATCGAGTGGGAGGAATTTGTCACGGCCTTCTTAGACAGATTTTCTCCCCAAGAGCTGAGGGAAGCTAAATTTCTTGAGTTCATCAACCTCAGGCAGGGGAATATGATGGTTAGGAAGTATTCTCTCAGATTTACTAAATTAGCCAGGTATGCTCCTCATGTGGTTGCACACAATAGAGCTAAGATGTGTAAGTTCGTGTCAGGGGTCAACGATAGCATGGAAAATGAGTGTAGGCCTACGATGCTGATCGGTGATATGACCTTAGCCAGACTCATGACCCATTCCCAGCAAGTAGAAGAGTAGAAGTTTAAGACAAGGGAGAGGCAGAACAAGAGAGCAAGGTCAGGAAACTTTAAATTTGCTCACCCCAAGTCAGATGGAGGAAATCATCCACAGTTTCGCTCTAAGTCAGCCATTCCAGCTCCTTCGTCTTCCAGCGCTCTAGTGCCAAAGTTTAGAGACTGTAATAGAGATAAATTGCCAGGCTCTACATCTCAGGGTTGTGTTAGTAGTGCCCGAACGAATCTCCTTTGTCAGACTTGTGGTAATATCCACAAGGGCATTTGCAGAGCCGATAGTGATGTCTATTTTGGTTGTGGCAAGCCAGGCCAACGGATTAGGGAGTGTCTACAGTCAAGCCTTCAGGGTTAGCAAAATCATTCTACAGCTCAGTCCAGTCGCTCAAACCAGTTGGGTGCTATTTCCAGTGCTACCAGTGGGCAACGCCCAACAGACTCTATGCTCTTCAGTCCCGACAGGATCAGGAAAATTTTCTTGTTGTCGTTACTGGTACATTATAGATTTTCCATGTCCATGTTTATGCTTTCTAGACCCAGGTGTATCTTTGTATTTTGTTAGTCCATACATAGCAGGCGATTTCAGAATCATCCAGAAGTCCTAGCAGAGCCCTTCTCAGTCTTTACCCTAGTGGGTAAAACCATCATAGCTCGGCGGGTATACAAAAACTGCCCGGTTATGATATCTCAAAAATCCACGTCAGTAGATTTAGTGGAGTTAGAGATGACTAATTTTGATGTCATTCTCAGCATGGATTTGCTTTATTCCTGCTATGCCACAGTCGACTGCAGAAACATGATAGTTCAGTTTCAGTTCCTAAATGAGCTCATCCTAGAGTGGAAGGGTAGCATTTCAGCGTTCAAGGGTCAAGTTATTTCCTACCTTCAGGAAAGGAAAATAATTTTGAACGGGTAGTTGTATTATCTCGTGCATGTTAAAGATTCTAGTTCTGAATCTCCCATCCTTGAAATAGTCCCTGTTGTTAATGAATACTCAGATGTCTTTCCCAAAGATCTTCCAGGCATTCCTCCCGAAAGGGAAATAGACTTTGCAAAGACCTTCTTCCGGATACTCAACCTATTTCTAATCTGCCATACAGAATAGAACCAGCATAAATCAAGGAACTGAAAGATAAGTTAAAGGATCTCTTAGATAAGGCATTCATCAGACCTTGCATTTCCCCATAGGGTGCGCTAGTATTAGTCGTGCGTAAGAAAAATGGTTCTCTTAGGATGTGTATTGATTACGTAAACTCAATAAGGTCACAGTCAAGAACAGATACCCTCTTCCCAGGATTAATGATCTATTCAATCAACTTCAGGGTTTCCCTTTACTTCTCTATAATAGACCTCAGATCAGGCTATCATCAGCTCAAAGTTATAGAATTTGACATTTTGAAGACAGCTTTCCATACTCGATATGGTCACTTAAAATTTTTAGTCATGTGATTTGGTCTTACCAATGCCCCTGTATCTTTTATGGACTTGATGAATCGTGTGTTCAAGCAGTACATGGACATGTTTATCATAGTCTTTACAGATGATATTCTGGTCTATTCTCGCACAGAGCGAGATCATGCAGACCATTTTAGGATTGTTCTTCAGACTCTCAAGGATCACTAGTTATTTGCTAAGTTCAGCAAGTGCAAATTTGGGCTAAGATCAGTAGCATTCCTTGGTTATATTACTTTCGATGATGGCATTAAAGTAGATCCTCAAAAAACCAAGGCTGTAAGAAACTAGCCCAGACCCGTATCTCCATTAGATATTAGGATTTTCTTGGGTTTGGCTGGCTATTACAGACGTTTTGCTGAGGGATTTTCTTCTATTGAATCTCCCATGTCTAGATTGACTCAGAAGAAGATTAAGTTTCAGTGCTCAGATTCATTCGAGAAGAGCTTTCAAGAGTTCAAGACTAGACTCACCTCAGCTCCAGTTCTAGCTATTCCAGATGGTTCAGACGGTTTTGTAGTGTATTGTGATGCATCCAGAGTGGGTTTAGGTTGTTTCCTCATGCAGCATAGTAAGGTCATAGCCTACGCCTCTAGACAGTTAAAGCCACATTAGAAGAATTATCCTACTCATGATCTTGAGTTAGCAGCGATAGTTTTTGCCTTGAAGATTTGGAGGCATTATCTCTATAGAGTTCATATAGATGTTTTCACAGACCATAAAAGCCTCCAGTATGTCTTTTCGCAGAAAGATCTCAATCTTCTCTAGAGAAGGTGGTTAGACCTCTTGAAGGATTATGACATAAGTGTTCTTTATCATCTGGGAAAGGCCAATATTGTGGCCGACGCTCTCAGTCAAATCTCCATGGGTAGTATTTCTTACGTTGAGGATAATAAGAAAAAGATGGCTTAGGAGATCCATCAGCTTGCCAGACTAGGCATTCACTTAGTCGATTCTTCAGAGGGTGGTGTATGTGTTCATAGCGGTTCAGAGTCATCTCTAGTTTCTGAGGTAAAAGAGAAATAAAACAGGGATCCTAGCCTTGTCAAGCTCAAAGAGTCAGTTCAAAATTAGAAAGTTGAGGTTTTTTCCCAAGGGGGAGATGGTGTTCTTCGTTGTTAGGGTCATCTATATGCTCCAGGTGTAGATGAATTATGGCAGCGAATTCGTATAGAAGCACATAGTGTGTGATACTCTATTCATCCAGGGGCCAGTAAGATGTACCGCGATATGCGGGAGATCTATTGGTGGAGTGGGATGAAGAGAGGTATTGCAGAGTTTGTGGCTAAGTGCTCTACATGTTAATA
>NW_025828131.1:0-2765 GCF_002878395.1 Capsicum annuum | reverse complement strand
AGTACCTTTGTGTGTTGACCCCTTATATTTCAGGTCCTGAGGCCCAGTCCCGTGGCCCTGCTAAATAGTATATCATTATCAGAAATTCACAGCTGGTGAACATCCCTTACTTCCGAAGGCGACTTTTTCACATATGTTGGTTCCTATAACATCCTGCATTTTCGAGCTAGAAATTAAATCGTCGTCCCTACGTATGTAAGCTCTAATTCCATGGTATATATTTAGATTCATGTGTCATGATATTTTGCCTAGTATATGAAGTGATTATGAGGTGAAAAATATTCATAGAAATGACCTAGAGCAAAGTTAAGCTAAGAACCTTTCATTCATCCAAAATTGGATATTCGAATCAACAAGGGTCTACTTTGAATATGTATAACTTTTGATACACATAGAATTTTCCATCTCAAGACCCACCAAATTGTATATAATTGAATTAGATTTCCAATGATTCTAATTTTGCCAAAATCCTATAACCAAACAAAAAATTATGACATTTTTCGTGTGAGCTAGTAAGTCAACGCTATGTCGATGCGACGCGTTGGCCTCTGTGTTACGGAGATGTTTCACATGCTATTTCAGTTTCAAATGGGTCTAGGGGCATTTTGGTTATTTCTTCTTACCCAAATTTCGTCCCTAACATAAAATTCATCCCCAAGAAGCATCAATTGCATCCTTATTCAATTTTCTCTCAAACTAAAACCCTAACCACCACCAAGAACAAGAAATCAAGAACCAATCCTTAAGTTCAAGATTTTAAGAAAAGAGATCAAGATTTGGGGTCCTTCTTTCAAATCTTATAATCTAAGGTATGTGGGACTACTCTAAAAACCTTGGGCATAAGTTTAAATGTTTTATCAAGATTAAAGATCCCCAATTATGATTTATAATAAAGTATTCGATATTATTTTTGAAAGTTATGCATCATGGGACTGTTTTGATGAAAATATATGTTGTATTGAGTCACTTTTCATAGAAATTGAATTATAACTATATACATATATGATTTAGTGTATTTCTTAAGATTGATTGAGAGCATGAGTATGAATTTCCTCTCTTGTTGTGAACTAAAGTTTATATTTCCATTGTGAATGATTTGAAATGCATGCCTTAAGATTCAAAAGTGATTTTCTCAATATCATGGTGTTTGACATGGTTTATATATGATGAGAGGGATTTCTTGTTATAACTACATTCTTTCTTTAAAGTGAAAGAATTGGATATGATTGAATAAATTGACATGACCACCACATGTTTTGAATCTTACAAAGAGAGGATAAATGCTTAAGTGTCTTAAGATTTCAAAGTGATAACTCTATTGTGATGTTATGAATCTTGGATAGTCATGTGCATGTTTTGAATATGATGGGATGTGAATTTGATATGATATTGACATGAAAATCAGGGTATGACGATGCCCATTGATTACATTTCCTTAATTGAAGAAGTATTGATCGTTTTGAAAGCATGAACATGTTTACTTTAAAGAACTAAAAGTTGGGCTTAAGAGAGATAGTAGGTTATCCAAAGAAGGTGTTTGAGTGTAAGGGCTCATCACTGGAAACTGTAGTTGCCGATGGGGGTCTTATGATATTGTATCCTACATGGGAGTATAATAAATATGATTAGGACATCTCAGATAGGGGGATTCCTATGGTGTGCTCACATGGGGGGGGGGGGCTAATCACTATCTCCAAATCCTGGTGGCTACTTGGATTGAAGGATCGGTTGTCGAGTCAAGGGAAGTTCCACATAGCCCGTGGAATTTCAAATTTATAAGGTGTACCGACTAGCTCAGAAGAATAACAAAGAGTGAGTCAAGGTTTTCAAGAACTGATTTGAAATTATTAAATATGCCCAGGTATTTTTACTTATACAATGTTCATTGTTGTTGTAAATGCTCTCACCTATTTTTTCATAAACACATGCTACTTTAAGTTGTTTCATATACTAGTATATCTTTATTGACCTCCTATAGTCCAGGATTCGAGGCACAGTTCTGCGGTCCTATAAAGCAATAGATCGTATGTGTCAGAAGCTGCATTTAGTGAGCCTTCTCTTTTCTGGAAGGCCTGATTTTCAGATTTCATTGTTTCTTTCTTTCTGGTGGTCTACTGGGGACCTTGTCCTAAATTTCAGACAAATGTCATTTTCAGTTGTTAGATATTTTGTAAACTAATGTTAGACGTAGATAGAGGTTTATGGTTTCCGTTCCAAATTGTTCGATTGAATTATGATATTGACCATGATTTCGTATTATTTTATATTTCTGTATGTCTTTCATAATATAGAAAGTGTGTATAATTGTCTAAGACCCCACAAAATTCTAATCTAAATTCAGCCCCTTAAGCTTGTCAAGGGATCCTAGGCTTAGAAAATTCTAGCTAAGTTTCCAGACTTAGTTTATTTTTAGCCTTCGAAAGTTGGCAATCTTATTTCGCGACCTTAATGTCCTTTAGTGGTCTATATTTTTGTTAACTCGTGATCAGGAAGGTCAATAGGTAATCCTGGACAAGTTTTGAATTTTTTGGACCGCGTTTAGACCACATTCAGAATCCTAAAATAGTGGACCAATGCGATATTGGCGCGCCGCACCGCCTGTCGCATTGGTTAATATTGTTGCAGGTTGCCTGAGTCAAACTCTTGAGGCACGACGTGATCATGGCGCGATGTATTGAGTATCACATCGATGCCATCAACATGTCGTGTCAATAATCGCGTCGGTGCCCAATTTTCATTCATTAAATGACTGCGTCCTTAAGGGT
>NW_025828130.1:0-3124 GCF_002878395.1 Capsicum annuum | reverse complement strand
TAGGATTCAGCACCAAGCGAATCCAAGGATGGGAACTCACCTGCCAGTAGAGGGTCTGATTCTTAGAAGCAGTCCTTGCGTTCTAGAACTATGTAGCCAGCATAGGTTGAGACATCAATACCTATCAGTTGAGGGTAGATGAGGTATCTTAACCTATCAGATGAGGGTCACTCATAGCTTGTCCTTACCAGTGGTGCGGTATTGACACCCTTCCAATCAGGGCAGAGATTGGACCCCAGGTTAGCTGTTATAGCATATTTGGGGCATGTCGGTTAGATAATTACTTCCTACAGTTTCAGTATCAAACTCAGTAAAAGAACTCAGATAGTTCTTCAGGATATCAGGACTTTCAGATACAGTCAACTCAGATATAGTATGGAACTCAGATAGTTCCATCAGATTTAGGACCGTCAGATACAATCATTCATGCTATCAGTTATCAGAACTTATGTTATCAGACATATCAGTTATTAGAATTCAGTTATCATTCATGATATGTTATTAGTAAATATATGTCATCAGTATTCATACTTAGTAGTCATGTTATCACGAACTCAGTTTTAGGATGTTATATACGGTCAATCAAATCAGTTCTTCATAAATAGAGCTATCAGAAACAATCATTCCTGTATCAATAATATAGTATCAGTCTCCCATTGTTCAGTAATACAGTATCAGTTCCTCACTTATTAGTGAATTACATATCAATATTAGTAAACTCAGTCATTCAGTATCTTAGCATCTGTAAACTCATGTTGTTAGTATTTAGACTCAGTAGTCAGTATCACCACGAGTTTAGTTGCAGTTACGTATATATGTATGTATTCTCACATTCATATCAGTCAGCATTATTCAAGTATATAAAACCCTTTCCATTTATCCTACCTCACTTGTATACTCAGTACATTCAGTTGTACTGACGCATTCGCGCCATGGTGTTTTGTTTGATGCCATAGGTACATGGGCATAAGTTTCAGAGCAGCAGTAGCATTGCAGATTTCAGCAGTCAGCACTCCTCTTCATTTGAGGACAATATTATTATTACTTTATTACAATATTTTAGATTAGTTTTTCAGTTCATGGAGTTATTTGGAGACATGTTCTTTCAACTCCTTCTTCAGTTCAGTTAGAGGCTTTTGGACATAGATGTTAGATTAGATGTTCAGACTTCAGTATTTATGTTCCTTTTTGGTATTGTTATACCATGTTTCTTAGATATGTATAAGTATTGAACCTTATGGCCTTACAATTTATGTTTCTGCATATTTTATGAGATATTATGCAGTTTACAGGTACAGATATTAGTCATGGATTAGCTTGTGGTCCTTCGGGGTCATGAGCATCGTGTAGCATTTCGGTTCAAAAAATTGGGGCATTATAAACTTTGTATCAGAGCTTAAGGTTCAACAGTGTCCTAGGAAGTCTGATAGCTGCATCAAGTAGAGTCTTGTACATGGGCGTGTTGTGCGCCACACTTATGTGTAGGAGGCTATGAGATATTTTAGGAACAGTTTCCCTTCTTTAATGTCTCAAGATCGTGCTATAGCAAGTTTCTCTTAGGAACCTATGTAGATTCATATCATGCACCCCTCATGTTCACTTTACTTTACTTTCAAGGTAACAGAAACAGTGAAGTTCAAAGTCCTAAAGATAGGGCTTTCTCAAATAGTCCCTACAGTCAGTTATGGGATTAGCCACATAGTGAAACAGTATCCCATCGATTCATTAAATTTCCAAGGTCGTACAGATTTTATTCATGGTCATGAGAACTCATTCTTGAACCTAGAAGTTTAGCAATAGTAGAGTTAGGATAGTATTATTCTATTTGATCAGATTTTGTATTCATACGGATTAGATCAGTAGGCTTTAATAGTACAGGCTAAAAATTTAAGTTTATTGACTCAAAATTAAGCATGAAGGTGTGAATGTGATATTAGCAGTATATGAGGAAACAAAATTAGATGATGTGTTTAGTAAGACAGGCAGGTGTTGAACAGAATGTAGGTATGTGATGGTAGATCAAGTACCTAAGCCAGGACCTCAGATTTCAGTAGTAGAGCCAGTATGTATAGAAAGCAGTAAGGGAAGACAATTCCAGACCCATTCTTATCTCAGTGCAGATTTTTTTACTTCAGCTATCATGAAACCAACTCAGGGATTGCATACTGATTCTATGGTCACGAACTATGCTCATGTATCTCTTTTTCCATAATCATGTATGAATTCAATTTCCAGCATAAGGAGTCCCTTTTACTCCACAGTATGAATCATGTTCCATGAGCACAATCTACTTTCACGCACTTTCCACGGGATCATGCGCCCTTTCAATTCCCAGCATAAGGGGTTCAGTTCTAGCTCCCTCAGTGTTATGAATCATGTATCACAAATATAGAAATTTCAGACTTAGGGCATGCTGCTCATGACTCATGTACACAGATCATGATTTACAGTATACTCAGTTTCCATGACTCATGCCATGCCCTTACAAATTAGATAGATTCAAACTACATCTTGTATATTCTCAGTTCAGACCTTCATGGTAAATCCATGTTGTTGATATTCTATTCCTCAAATTTTCATTCATGTTTCAAGTTCAGTCAATTCCATTCATGCTTCAGGTCCTCCTGATTAAATCCTTCAGTAAGCTCTCCTTATGAAATTGTGTAGTGATGAGCAGTAGCTTATATCAGAGAGAGTAAATATTTGTTATTAAGAGAAGATTATTGCATGATTGTGTTACACGAGGGTATAGTTATAATGATAGGCCCGAATATCGCATTTGTGTCTAAGCAAATGGCTAGCAAAAGGTTGGAAGTAGAAGTTGTGAAAGTGTAGAGTGTGATTGTATGTTCGGACCCTTGACTTGTCAGCACCATTAGGTAACTATCAATAATTTAGTTAGCAGTTACTCAACTATTACTGCCTTAGTATCTCAGTCAATAGAAGGCTTCATCCTCACGATTCATGATATGTTCCTAACAGTCACATAAATTCATAATATGTCACTGACACCCTTAGTTTAGATTCCTCGGTGAATCCGTTTGGTCGATGTTTCGTCCCCCAGTCCTCAGATACAACGTCATCTTAGTAATCAATATTTAGTAAAGGACTCAGATAGTCCTAC
>NW_025828129.1:0-1234 GCF_002878395.1 Capsicum annuum | reverse complement strand
TATACATTTGCAGTATGTATATTGAGTGTGTACATATACATTTTGCAAAGTGTATATACAAATATACGATTCTTGAAATTATAAAAAACAAAAAAATGAGAAAGGGGGGAGGAGAGAGAGAGGGATTGGAATAGAGGAAGGGGAGAGAGATGGGAGAGAGAAGGATGGGAGAGGCGAGAAAGAGGGAGAGAAAGGGAGAAATCTAAGGTATATCTATGTTTTGTAATTATGTAAACTTTAACCATGTCTTGTAATATGGATTAAAAGTTACCTATATTCGAACGAAAGCGAGATAAAGAGATGAGAATGGAGGAAGGGGAGAGAGATGAGAGAGAGAAGTAGGAAAAAGGAGAAAAAGAGGGAGAGAAATGGAGGAATTTAAGGGTAAAATGAGAATGTTGCGTTGGATGTGTGGACTTACTAAAGGAGATAGAGTTAGGAATGAGATTATCCGGGAGAAGGTGGGAGTGGCTTCGGTGGAGGACAAGATGCAGGAAGGTAGGCTGAGATGGTTTGGGCATGTGATGAGGAGGGGCACGGATGCCCCAGTTCATAGGTGTGAGAGGCTAGCATGGGATGATTTCAGGGGAAGTAGAGGTAGGCCGAAGAAATACTGGAGAGAAGTGATTAGACATGACATGGGGCTGTTACAGCTTACTGAGGACATGACCCTAGATAGAAAAGTGTGGAGATCGCGGATTAAGGTAGAAGGTTAGTGCGTGAGTGGGTTGTAACTAGTAGTTAGGGAGCTCTGGTGCAGCCGGGTTAGTAAGCCTATGACTGTGTCCAGTGGTAGGAGCCGCTAGTGTATGGTTTATACTAGGGGGTGACCTTTTCTTATTTCTTATTTTCTGTTTTTAAAATTTCATATTGCTCTTATTTTCGTGGCTCCCTTAGCTCTATTTTTATTATCTCTCATTCCTTATTTTGGTTATACCACCCATTTTGTTTCATGTATTACTATGACCTTGTTAACCATTCATTATCTTGAGCCGGGGGTTTATCGAAAACAATCTCTCTACTTCTTCGGAAGTAGCAGTATGGATTGCGTACATTTTACCCTCCCCAGACCACACTTGGTGGGATTACACTGGGTTTGTTGTTGTTGTTGCAATTTGCAAACTTTAATCATGCCTTATAATTATGGACTAAAAGTTACCTATATCTGAATTTTTGCCAATAAATTGTGTATAAATAACATAAATACCAATCATTTTGGAAGTAATTACACTCT
>NW_025828128.1:0-1058 GCF_002878395.1 Capsicum annuum | reverse complement strand
GTTTAGGTTTTTGACTTTCAAGTTCGTAGGCTAAGAAACAAGGAAGTTCCTTTGGTTAAAGTGCTTTGGCGAAATCAATCCGTGGAGAGTGCTACTTGGGAAGCCGAAGCAGATATGCACGCCAAATATCCCCACCTCTTTCCTATGAATCCTGAGCATGTCAAAGGTATCGTTCTCGTTTGATTTAATCCTTATTGCTATGTTTATCTTGGATTGTGTGCTTTCTACGATATCCAAAAAAATCTAGAATGGAGTATATGCTTGGGCAAGATGATTTTTCTCTATATACTTATTTTCATAGTATTATTGACCTACCTATCAACATTCGAGGATGAATATTACCAAGGGGGAGATTATATGATTTCCCAGAAAAATTTTCCGTTAAGATCTCGAACGAAAATGTGTTGAATTCTGTTCTTTATCGTGATTAATAATTTTTTTTGTGTGGAATTTTGGGGATATGCGACCAGTCATCGTGTAGAGCAACGAATAATATTTCCAACAATATGTGGATCATCCAAAACGGACACTCAAGCGATGAGTTATGATCATTCCGATCTAACCGTGAATAGTGGTGAACAGTAAATGTGCAGGAAAAAAATACTGAGGCCAGGTGAATTTTAGGGTCAACTTCAAACGATCATAAATCCTTTTACATAATGATCTGGGTGAGCTACTATATATCAACATAAATCTCGGAAAGTCATCTTTCCAATGAAATTGGTTTCATCCAATTTAGCCATCGGAGCAAAAAGTTATGGTCAATCTACTTCAGCCTATCAAAACAGTCCACCAAAGGACAGATTTGACATTATTTGATTTTTAAGGGTATTTTGGTCATTCCCACTCCAATCTATCCAAGTAAACCATGAATTTAAGTCCATTAAGAGCATTCAATAGCTCATTTTCTCCAAAATTTCCTAAGACTCAAACCCCAACCCTACTACTCCTAATTTCATCCTTCTATGTCTCTTGATTGAACCGTAGAAATTTCAAATTGATTTGGGATTCGAGTTGATCATGTTAATGGCTTTGAGAAGTACCCTTTATTTTCATAA
>NW_025828127.1:0-2319 GCF_002878395.1 Capsicum annuum | reverse complement strand
CCCTAAATTATATTTGAAATCCCAAAACCATACAATAATCAAACCATAAAAATATTGTATAAAATCATGCCTTTAGCTGGAACTAACAATGAGGGAAGATAACATGCCTTATACAAAAAAATCCACGAAAAGTACTTCACCTTTCTTAGCCTGTAGTGAACACTTGAGAAACCCTAGCCTCCAATCTCCAAGAGAGTGTTTAAAGAATGTATTTGGAGTGTTTATAATCTTTAACAAGTGCTATGAAAGGCCACTGAGGGTTATATAGTGGGGAAATGTGGGTTTTAAGGTAGGAAATGTCCGGAATACCCCCGACTTACAACTAAAAATAAGTCACGTAGGAGGGTACGATTCACCCATGCAATCCGTATCGTAGGGTACGGGTGGTACCCTAACTCGTACCCTATACCTCCCTAAGATCCTTCACACTGGTTCCAATATGACTACACAAACCCAACTCGTACCTTAGGGTATGAGTGGTACCCCCAAACTATATCATGGATAGTTTACACAAGACCAACCAATCAAGCACCATACGACATGGCATTGTACCCCTCGCATCCAAACATATGACTCATACAATGTTGAGTCGTATCTTGGATAGTAACCAAGCCAACCCTACTACCCAACATACGAGTGAGCCATCAAGACATCCCCCAACCAGTAACCAAGGGTACGATTGGTATTATTGAGTCATACCAATTCCAGGAAGTCCAAAACCCAAGAAATTTTTCAAGGTCCAAAGTTTAGGGTATTTCATACTTCCCCACTAGGATCATTAATCCTCGAATGATGGTAAGGGAAAGAAAAGCATGACATACCATATTAACACACATCAAACTTTACTCCAACCGAAGTAGAGAACAGGGACATAACCTAAGATAGAAAGTTCATTACTAACCCAAACATGATTTACACCCCAACACCTCCATTTCGACCTCTAAATAAGTTAGAAAAACAAATATGCAAGAGGAACCATTCCTTACCTTTAACCAAGTTAATAAACTAAGATGTGTCGAATATCACATACCCTTTGCATGAATTTCCAAAAAGAAGAACAGACGTATATCCTTAAACTCCATGTCCCCTTTCGCATCCCAATTGGCTTTCTCGAACTTTTGATTTCACCATAGAACCTTTACCGAAGCCACACCTTTCATTTGAAACTGGCAAACTTACCAATCCAAGATCCTCACTGAGAACTTATTAAGGAATAAAGAATCCAAGATACTAATACCACCCAAAGGAATCAACCAACGAAGGACCATCAATACCTTACCTCCACACAACCACATAGAATACAAGATGAATGGACTAATGTTAGAGAGTAAGTCTAATTCAACTTATAATTTCCCCAAGACATATCACTATGAGAAAATGAGTCTAACTATACACTACCACTTCTATGTTCAAACCTATCAAAATCTAAAAGGAGTTAAATTAGGCCAGCGGGCTCTACTCCTTACATTCATCTTAAAATACTATTGCACTTCAATCAATATTATAAATAATAAGTAATGGACATAAGGTTAAGACTCCGATGCAGGAAACAAGGCGAATGTAGAATGTGAATCTTAGGAATATGTTCTAATAGAACACATGCAATACTAGTAGAGTACTCTCTTAACCAAGTAGAAGAGAATCACTAGAATTTACAACCCGACCTTCCCTTAAAGTCCATCACTAAAGGGAAAATTTTTAAATTAACCACCAACCTTCATCCCATGCCACGTATAAGAACTACACTCTGCACTAATGGGTATGACCAAGGATGTACACTAGGGACACTTGGTTTTCCAATACCTAAAACCTTATTCATCCATATGCTACCTAGAGCCCAGCATAGTCATATAGATTTCATGCTCTAACCTATCCATTGTCTAAACCTCCAATTTATCCGTTCAACTTGAACTTTTGGCCTATTTGTCATACTTTACCACTATTGTATTCCCCAGGCTATCAACTTTACCCATTCCGCACACCTCATCCAACCTACTAATTTACCTTTAAGTGGTCAACACTTAAGCGACCTAGTATTGCTTTAGCGATATCTACTGCCTGCTAACATGCAGCTTAAGTTGCCATCGCTAAAGCTGTAATGGTGTCGGTTAAGCGAACCTCTATTGGGCCAGCTTGACCACTTAAGTGGTTAGCTAAATACTATAGTTGTCCTGCCACTGTAGTGACCCAAAAGGGCACTTAAGTGGTGCACCAACTGAAAGTTTAAAATTATTTTGGGTTTTTACCAACTCCTCGAAATTCATTCAAAACGTCATATACATAAATGAACTATGTTACACTATCAAATTTGATATTTTA
>NW_025828126.1:0-2413 GCF_002878395.1 Capsicum annuum | reverse complement strand
TGAATCCCTTGTATAAGAGATCCTTCAACTTTTATTTTAATTCTCTGCGTTCTGCAGGTGACATTCGGTATGGTGAAATATCTATGGGCTAAGTATCTGGGAGAACATCAATTTCAAAATCAATTTCCCTTTTAGAAGGAATTTTCGGAAGATTATGGGGAAACACTTCTGGGAATTCACATGCTACTAAGACTGATTTAAGAGTAGAGGTTTCTGAACTGGAATCCTGGACTCGCACAAGGTGATTAGCACATCCCTTAGATATAATTTTTCTCATCCGAAGGTAAGAAACAAGATGACCCCTAAATGCTGAAGTACTACCCCTCCACTCTAGGATGGGTTCATTTGAGAACTAGAACTAGAAAATTCTATTTCTATAGTCGATTGAGGAATAGCAGGAATAAAGATAATCCATGCCGAGAATGACATCAATATTGGTCATCTTAAATTCAATTAAGTTTGCTGAAGTTATTTTCTGAGATATCGTAACCGGATAGATCTTGTATACCTATCGGGCTATGATGGAATTACCCACTGGACTAGAGACTAAGAAAGGCTCTACTAGAATTTCAAGAATGACTCCAAAATCAATTGCTAAATAAGGAGTAACAAATGATAAGGAAGCTCCTAGATCTAGCAAAGCATAAACATGTAAGTAATAAACTTGTACTATACTAGTGACCACGTCAGGAGAACTTTCCTGATCCTGTTGGGACTGAAGAGCATAGATTCTATTTGGACGTTGCCCACTGGTGACACTGGATAGGGCACCCTATCGATTCAGGCGATCGGACTGAACTGAAGGATGGTTTCGCTAACCTTGATAACCTGACTGGGGACAATCTCTAACTTTATGGCCTGGCTTGCCACATCCAAAACAAATATCACATCCAACTCTACAAATACCCTAATGGTTCTTGCTACAAGTCTGACAAAGAGGATTGGTTTGGAAAGTGCTGACACTACCCTAAGACTTAGAGCTTGGAGCCCTATCTCTATTTCCATCTCTAAATTTTGGCATTGGAGCACTAGCTGAGAAATGAGTCGGAACTAAAGATTTCAAGCAAAACTAAGAACGATTCCAGCCCTCTGACTTAGGCTGAGTAAAGTTAAAACTACCTATTCTAGCTCTCTTGTTCTATTTCTCTCTCTCCTTATTCTTCTACTCCTCTATCTGCTGAGCATGCATCATCAGCCTAGACAAGTCCATCTCACTAATAAACATTGTGGTCCTGCACTCTTTGACCATACTATTATTCACCCAGACATAAACTTACTCATTCAGGATCTGCTATCTACTTCCACATGAGGAGCTTATCTAGTTAATTGAGTAAACTTGAGAGAATACTCTTTCACTATCATCTTGCCCTGATTTAGATTAATAAACTCTAACACCTTATATTTTCCCAGTTCTACGGGAAACAATCTATCTTGAAAAGCAGTGGGAAACTTCTCACAATCAGTGGGCCCTGCATCTACGACCCTCTCTACTTTCAACTGTTTAAACCAAGTGTGAGCCATATCCTACAGCTGATATGCAGATAGATCAGCACCCTTACTAGCTGTCATGTACATAATATTTATAATCTTCTACACCTAATCAAGGAATTCTTGAGGGTCCTCATCTGACTTAGACCCTGTAAAAGACAAAGGGTTCCTTCGGGTGATGTCCTGAATCCTAGCTACTGCAGTATTAGCCACTAGGTTAGATAGAAAATCAGCTGGACATTTATTCTGAGCAGCAATTGAATAAGACACAGTGGTGAAAGCTACTCTAAACTCAACGTGAGTGATATGTTCACCTAAAGGATTTGGTTGAACGGGCTGAAGGGCTGACTGATCTCCCATTCCTCTTCCCTGAGTCCTCTTTGGAGGCATTTTCTATAAATAGAAGAGAAACTTGTATTAAAAAGAGAGTTTATCTAGAGCTCATGCTCACTCATATGACATGAATACTAAAAAAAGAGAAACTGTTCCTAAAATATGTCGTAGCCTTTTGTCCATAAGTTTGGCCTGCTATACACCCATGTACAAGACTCTACTAGATGCGACTTTTAGACTTCCTAGGACATAGTTGAACCTTAGGCTCTGATACTAAGTTTGTAACGCCCCGAGTATGGTACCCTGGATGCTACACAGTGCTCATAATACCGAAGGACCACAAGCTAACCCGTGACTGGTACCCACAACAATAACAAAGTTATAACACTATATAATATAGAATAATGGGCTGAAATACCATAAGGTTCAAAACTGTAATACTGATGAAAAGAAAATGATAAAGTCAATAAAACATCGAAAATTGAAATACTAAATACTGTCTGAACATCTAGTCTGAAAAGGCTCTAACTGAACTACCTGAATTGTGGAGTTGATGGGACAATCCCCCAACTAACTCCATCTACTGAAATAC
>NW_025828125.1:0-2840 GCF_002878395.1 Capsicum annuum | reverse complement strand
GTCTTGTATTCTTTGTTGAACCCTGATAATATGAAACTTTAGAAATTAAATAACAACCTCTCTAGCCTCCAAGTTTCTATCTACCATCTCCACAACACTTTCACCTACTAATTAAGGTATATGAATGCGAGGTTTTTGACCATATAAAGCTTCATAAGGTGTGCACTTAATAGTGGTGTGATAGGTAGTATTGTACCACCACTCAAGCCAGGAAAAAATGATTAGCCCATTCTCTTGGATAGTCAGAGCAAAAGTTTCTCAAGTAGGTCTCTAAGGTCCTGTTGACCACCTCAGTTTGGCCATCAGTCTAAGGGTGGTATGCAATAGATCTCTAAAGTTGTACACCTAGCAAGGTGAATAATTCTTGCCAAAAAGCACTTAAGAAGACTGGATCTATGTCACTAGTCATGGTCATGATAATAGGTAATCCATGTAGCTTAAAGATGTTATCCATGAAGCATTTAGCAACTGACTGAGTTGTGTAGGGTGTGTAGGGGTGCTGCAGACTTAAGAAGTGACTGTATTTGGTGAGCCTGTGTACCACCACCAAGATGACATCTTTACCCTGGGATTTAGACAGACCTTCAATGAAATCTGAGCAAATATCAGTCCACACACCTTCAGGAATTGGTAGAGATTGCAAATACCATGGAGAAGCAGTTGCAACATACTTATGTCTTTGACAAACATCACATTGGTTGATGAATCTTCTCATATCTACAGTATGTGTTTTCCAATAGAAGAGGGGTTATAATCTCTATATAGTAGCATCCATGCCTGAGTGTCCACCTTGTGGAGTACTATTCCACAAGGAAATAAAGTCAATCTTCAACCGTTGATCATCATCTATAACTACCCTTCCTTTTCATTTGAGCTGATCATCGCACCAAGTGTAAGATTTAGGCCGTGTCAGAACTTTCTGAATAATAACCTGTGCAGGATCCCCCTCCCAAGATGCCTTAATCTTCATGTACAACTCATCATGTGCAGTGAGTAATGAGATGGCTAATAATTCAGCATCAAGCATTCTTGACTATGCATGAACAACACTATTCTCAAGCCTTTTGTGTACTCAATACTAAAATCAAAAGCCATTAGTTTCGATGTACCAGCAATCTGGAAATCAGTGTGAATTGGTTGATCAAGCAGGTGTTTCAAAGCCTTTTGATCAGTTCTCACTATAAAATGGTTGTTAACAAAAGTGACCATTTGGTCACTGAAAAATGAGAGCAACCAATTATCTATCATATACAAACGTAACTTGATGTTTAGGAGCTAAGGACTTGCTTATATAAGCAATAGGGTGTCCTTGTTGCATTAACTCCACTCCAATTTCTTACCAATAACATCTATCTCCAGAATAAAAGGCAAGGAATAATTAGACAAGTGCTAAGGCTAGCACTGGTTCAGAAACCAGTGCCTGTTTTAGTGTATTGAAAGCCTCATAATCTTGATTAAACCAGTGGAACCCTTCCTTCTGCAACATTTCATGAAGGGGTCTACATATAATTCCAAAACCATGTATAAACCCCATGTGGTAGCCTAGAAGGCCTAAAAATCCTCTTAGTTGTTTAAGATTAGCAAGCACAGGCCAATTTTGAACAGTTCTAATCTTTCTAAGATCAGTTGAGACGACCCCCTCTGCACTGATGAAATGGCCTCAATAATACAAGCAAACTATTCCAATAAGGGCTTCATTTCTGGTAACAAATTAGTACCTGGAGTGACTTGAATACTATAACAATTTACTTCATCTACTACAGGGTTGGTTACTGTCATCATGAACATTTGAGCTTCTTGGCCTTACTGCTTGATCAGGGAGTAATTCAAGAAATCTAGCTATAAAAAGAAGTCAATAGAGAGAATCTAGAAGAGAGAAACTTGAGATATTATTCATGAATGAATGATTACACCAGTGGTTCTTGCTTTTATAGCCAACAATCCCACTTGACAGCTGTAACTAACTCTCTAACCGTTTAACTATGTGACTTGAGCTACAGTAATAACTGCAATGAACAGTAAAAACATATTTTTGAATTCTAATACAATTTAACTACTTCCAACTAATTTGCTTATTCCATCTATGCTTCAATTCCTGTTCAGTCTCCCAATTTGTTTCATTGGGAGGTGTCAGGTATTCCATAGCAAGGGCGGAACCACCTTGGGCAAGGGGTTCTGAACCCCCTTCGACGAAACATTATACTATTTATCATGGTTAAAATAACTTTTTATGTATATATATAGTTAATGTTGAAATCCTTTCAGCTAATTTGTATGTTAACTTTTGAACCCCTTTAGTCAAAGTGTGCGAAAGCTGATCCAAATATCACGATTGAAAAAAAAAATTGTGACAACCTACCAACAAGATTGTCATATATGGCCGCAGCCAAGAATTAGGTTAGTGTCCATTATTTTCGTTTGTTGTAAACAAACTAACTACTCCTTTCTTACACTTTCTCTACAATTTTATCATATATATATGCAACCTCTATAAGTAAGGCATGATTAGAACTCACCAAAAAATATACTCCATTATTTTTGTGCAAAAAAAAAAAAAGCACCTCCTTTTTAAAAATTGTGATTGAGTATATAAGGGTGTGATTTAATGATCAATGTCTACTAAAAAAGATTTACTGATGAATAACTTCATGTTGCTAAACAACAAAAATTTACTACTAATTCTTTCCAAACAAAAGATTATCAAAGAGTATTGTTAGCTTTGAGCTATTTAATGACCTAGCGGTGGATTTCATAGCCATTCCTTTTTATTTTTTGGTAGCTAGAGGAGAATTTTAGATTTTAAGTTTAAATTCCTGAAAACGACAAAATACTACTTGATG
>NW_025828124.1:0-1324 GCF_002878395.1 Capsicum annuum | reverse complement strand
AGTATTTAAGGGAAATTAAATGAGTTACAAGATAAACCATTGAATTTGCAATTAAGTATTGTATTCATGATGTTTATGTGATGACCAATATTATGTGAAATACTCATGATCCCTCAAGTATTTGTTAAAATGTCTATGTGAAGTATTATATAGAGGAGTCATGAGATGTTATTATGAGATATTAATCATGAACAATCTTATGCCCTACAAGTATTTGATAAAATGCTTATGTGAATTAACTAGTGAAGGCATGAAATGTTATTATGTGATCCCATTCTTGTATAAGTTGATGCATTACAAGTGTTTGATGGAATGTATCTATGAATGAATTATGACCAAGTAAACATTGTTATGTTATTCCAGATTAAGTTTCACTTTAATTTTCATTCTATCGAGTCCTGGTGGTATTTAATACCCAATAATTTAGTTGTTTACCTAGAGCCAGCATCAATTACAGAATAGTGTGAGTCATGTCACGATTAGTACTCTCTGCCCATTACAGAACTCATTAGAACTCAATCAATTATAGAACATGGGAATTCTCAATAAAATTAGCCTCAATCAAGTCCAGTCTAGTATGCTCAGTTTAGTATCAGTTCAATGTCTTTTAGTTGGAAGTAGTATTCAACATCGAGCCAGAGCTGGGATGATGGCTTCCCCATCAGATGGGCAGATTCGTTAGTAGCAATCCCTATACTCCAGAACTATGTAGCTAGAGCAGGCTTGAATACCACCCAGGGGTTACCCATCAGATTAGGCTTGGCTCCATCCAGGTATCACCCATCAGTGTGTCTTGGCATCCTGGTTTTCTAGTTTTAGTACCCATGGCATGGTGTTAGCACCCTTCTAGATAGTGTTACAAGTTGGACCTCAATCAGTTCAGAGAGAGGCATGTCGGTTAGATGATTACCTCCCACAGTTTTAGTCTTAGTTTTAATCTTCAGTTCAGAACTCAGCTCAGCTTTATAGAATTAGTATTGTCAGATACAGTCAATCAGTATCAGTTATCAAATTCAATACGTAGAGTAAGAAAAGCTCAGTTACAATTTTTATATATTTATGTATATGCACAAATTGCATTCTTAGTATTTACAGTATTCTTAGATTCTCCACGTACTATCATGTTCAATTATTCTCATTCAGTCAATTATATCCGCATGCATATGAACAATTTTGTTTATCCTTACTTCATCTAACATACCAGTACATTCCCATGTACTGATGCATACTTTTCTGTGCTATGATATTTCGTATCATAGGTTCGGACGCTCAGTTTTCCAATCATGCATAGTAGATTTAGGTTCAGCCAGCAGCAGTAGATTTA
>NW_025828123.1:0-1838 GCF_002878395.1 Capsicum annuum | reverse complement strand
CCACATGATCAATTTGGCATCACGTATTAAAGCTGGAAGTGAGCTTCGTTTGTTGATGTTACATGAAAATTTTCATCTGTTTCAATAGAAAATTTAAAATGGTAGTGAGCAGTTCGATCTCCTGGACTGGGAGAATTGAAGCTGCATATAAGAAAGTTTTACCAGTTCCTCCAGGTCCATCAATGAAAAAAGTTCCTGATTTATTGGAAAATATTCTATTAAAAACTATGTCATGTGCTATTTGTTGATGAGTATTTAGTTTTTCCTGTAGTAGCAAATCTTCTTCTTTAATAATGATATTTCTCTCAAACATACAATCATTGGCTTCTTTAATAACTACTGAAGCTTTTATTTTCACTGTAATAAGTTTATATTCATTGATATCATGTCACATTAAATGAAAAAAGTCATTGATATAATTTAAAGTCTTATATCTAATATCTTTTGCATTTATGTTAGTTAACATTTGAAAGTTTTCTGACATTGGACATTCAAATTATTTTTAAATTTTTGTTGGATTAACAGGATTACAATAGACCAATAATGTTACAAATAAATGTAGTAAACTTTAAGGCATTTGGTAACTGACGGCTTCAAATATACATTCTATCAAATTGCTATTACAGTGCAGTAAACCTCTTTTTTCTGCACTCTCTAAACATACTACAATATTTACCATCCACTTTAAGTAAATCTTCATACGATCTTGGCCCTCTAACATTCATCAATAATAATCTAAGGTAATATCTTGCTCCTTCTATTGGATGAGATTTTACAACACAACCAATTACAGAATGTTGTTTTCGATGTGTGCACATTATATATGTTAGTGATCATACGAAATATTCAGGAAATTCTTTATATAATAATGATAATTACATAGAATCATGTTTCATTTTATTCATAGCAAAGAACTCAATCAACATTTTTTTTCTTACCATTAGATTATTCAAAATTGTATCAACTTTGTCGATACTTTTAAATGAAATAAATTATTATCCTTTCAAATGTAATTAAAGATGGTATACAGTTGGAGTCAACTCACTTATTGAAAATTTAAATAATCACCAAGCTGCCTTACGAGGTAAAACCCGTCTACCAGATTGGTGTTCTTTTTAACATCCATATCTATATCACTGCTATGTATTTGAAAAGTAATTTTGTCATGCCCTTTACAAATGTATTTATAGATGTATTTGACAACTTTGATATCAGAACAAACTTCAACATTCATATGACAATTATATTTACATAACAAAAAGGGATTATATGGAAAAACCCATTATCTATGAGAAAGCCGGTCTTTTTTATACATTCTGTAGTTTTTCTTCTTCTATATATTGGATTTGAATTATTCCTTTTAGATGTTTGTTCAGCAAAGTCTTTTGGATATTTAAATTTATAGCAATCTTTTTTTATGCAAACTATTCGTGGGGTTTATTTTATCACAAGGTCCATGTATCATATGTTTAATAACAAGTGAATATAAGCTACGATATTTAGCAAAATCGAGTAATTCAGCACAAATAAATTTATAATAAGAGTCAGGAGTCAACAATTTGTGCTCAGTAGAAAGTATAATAAGAAAATGAGCATGAGGAAGACCACGTTTTTGAAATACTATAGTATACATGAAAGCAACAACTTTTTCAAAAATTTATCTCTTCAGTATGTTAAAGAGATGAGATCCTTGCGCGTAACTAACAGAAGCAAACGATTAATTTATTTTCTATAACCATAATATAAAACAAGTAAACCTAAAAGCTTCAAGCAGACTTTAAGAAAATGTCCTATAGGGAAAGTCTAGCTTTAAATTCGGCTTCTAACTCCCTCATCAT
>NW_025828122.1:0-1503 GCF_002878395.1 Capsicum annuum | reverse complement strand
GCATGAATCTCAGGATAAGGATAAAATAATGCCAGTTATAAAATCAAATAAAACCATCCATAATGCATGCAACCATGCATATTTAAGTGCCGGGAAAGGGAGTTTAGCATGCATTTAAAACCTTTACTTGGGCTATGTAGCTTTGTCATCCTAACCACCCACGGGCCATATGGGTTCAGCTCCCCTGCTGAAAGAGCCCCAGTGCATGTAGTCACACGACCAGGGAATATCCTATGAGATGACTAGTACATCCCCCAATATAAAATGTGACACACGCACATGGTCATCAAGACCCCTCATATTGACAACTATGAGTTTACGGTTTTGGTCCCGCCCGGGTCCGCCACCTTCCACGGCTTAGCTACACACACCGCCATTATTGTCCAATTAAAACCATGTTCAAACAATCCAGTTACCATTTATTAACCAAGGTCAATATTGGTGGTATCATCATACCACCCCATTACTTGCAAGTAATATTCATAGCCAAACTATTTAGGTTAAGGGGACCTTAGGTGCCCTTACTTTTACCATATTAAATTCACTTGGGAGACTTCTATGTTCTGCACAAGCATAACCATTTAGCCTTTAACCTTTTAATACCATTTAAACCATGCATAAATCCTTTATCCAGTTTAAAACATGCAAGAGTTCCATTAAAAGAAATCAATGCAATGAACATATCTTTATAAGCATTTTATCAAACACCTTGGGGGCATAATATAACCAAAACTAATTCCAAAGACCATTAAACCATTACCATGCAATCCAATTGTCCAAAGCCACCATTAATGCATATAAATAAAAGCATAATTAAAATCATAGGAAACCATAACCAAACATGCAAAATACCAAAACCCCCAAAGAATAGTTGAAAACCATAAGCATGAAATAGTGAAACTATGAAATCAATCATATAAACCATGCCTTTAGTTGAAATTACAATGCAGGAAGAGAATCATGCCTTCTACCGAAGAATTGACGGAAAGAAATCACCAAAGCAAGCCCCAAAGCAATTCGTAAGATAAAATCCTAGCCCTCTTTCCCCAAAAGCTCTTGAGAGAGTTTTGAGGTGTTTTGGAATAGTTTTTAAGTGTTAATGAATAGAGTAATAGGGTAAATAACCTCCTAAGTATATTAGAAGTCGTGGGTCCTAGTTAGTTTAAAAACCTGTCAAAGGGATACGACTGACCCATACAAGTCGCACTCTCCTATACGATCAGTATCCTCCACTCGTATCCAAGCGTCAACCCTTGGATCAAACACGGTTCGGTATACGACTCATCCAATCAGGTCGTAACCACAACATACGATCTGTATCCATAACCTATATCCATAGCAGAATGATATACCAGGAGAATCAACACTGCCAACCATACGAGTCTTTGATACGACTCGTACCAAAACCTATGACTGATACCCTTAAGTCGTACCCATTCCAGTGACCAAAATCATCCCACCAACTAACACTGGTCAGCATACGACAGGATCATACCACTCGTA
>NW_025828121.1:0-1165 GCF_002878395.1 Capsicum annuum | reverse complement strand
AAGATTAAAGATAAACCTCTCAAATGGATGATTAAGGAAGCTATTATCAATGGTACAGAAATGATCATATCAGAATCTTACAACAAGAATACTCAGTAGAATCTGAGACTGTGATCAAGCCTATCTAGTGGTATATCTCTGAATATGATATCAAATAACTGTATATAAGACCAAGAATATCTGACGGATGGTCCATGAATCAATGAAACTATTTGAGTTCCTCATAGAGATGGATGACTATATCTGACAGTCCAGATTTTAGAAGATTGATATTGAGACTGAGACTGAATTTGAAACTGAAACTAAAACTGTCGAAAGTAGTTACTTAACCAACATGACCTAACCTACCATAGGTGGGGTCCAACCTGTAGCCCCAGCTAGAAGGGTGTCAATACCGTGCCACGGGTAAAGACCTCTCTCTGGTCAATCCTCTCTGACGGATGACCCTCAACATAAAGTTGACCTAAGGTAATATCATAGTTAAATACTCTCTCTCTGGAGGTGATAGCCTTTACTGATGAAGACTCCTACATCCTGCACTGGTTACACAGTTTTAGAGGTCAGGGATTGCTACTAATGACTCCAACCTCTCTCTCATTGAACGAGAGGAGCCGCCATCCCGTTCCTCGCCTGGTGCAAGTTTCTACTCATAACTAAAAGACTCTAAACTGAATTCTTAACTGAACACAACTGAATCAAATCTGATACTGATCATGTTTCTCAAAAGATCTAATTGAGTTATGCTGAGATCACTTAGTTTTGTATCTGACGAAAATGGTATTAAATCATAATATCTGACTAACGATATATAGCTTGAATAGCTTACTCGAATTGCTTCTGAGATTAAATTTGAACACTTGAATACTATTAAATCTGAGCTAATCATAGAACTGAGGCTAGATTACTAGTGATACAGAGATTACAGAGGTAACTGAGATTACTGTGGCTTCTTTAGTTTTGTAATTGTCTGAGGATACAACATTCTATAATTCACTAAATTCTAAGAATCATGGCTCGACTTGAATTTTCAAGAAACTGACACAGTCTCTAGACAACAACTATATTCTTGAGTATAAATACCCCCAGGACTCGATAACATAAAAGTAAAGCATAACCATTCTTAACTAGTAATCACCGCAATCATTCATTCATCGTCGCAATCATT
>NW_025828120.1:0-1107 GCF_002878395.1 Capsicum annuum | reverse complement strand
GAGCATAATTCATGAGATGTCCCTATCTAATTGAAATTTGTTCAAACGAGCATGTTGTGGATTGTTAGGTTTCATGTTTTGAAGTATGATTTGAATGCTTCACCATCTTTAATAAACTTGATGGTGATTATGAAATGAAGAGAGGATGTCTTTTTTTTATATAAGTACTTTTTATGTCTAATTAAAGAGTTGCAAGTGATTTATGAAAGAGTTGGCCACCGCATGTCGAAAGCTTGAAATATGATGATTTGAGTAAGTTTTTTTATGTGTTCCTAGATTGAGAAATTTTATGCATTGTTAAAAACTTTTAGGTGGTCATTCATATATTTCTTGAATAAAGAAAAGGGCCATAGATACATTATGATATGATTCGACTTGCAAGTCTAGGTATGATGATACCTATCATCAGATGTCCTTGACATGAAAGAGATAAGTATTTGAAAGCATGAAACATGGGTTTTAAAGAACTAAAATTGGGCTTTAAGAGAGCAAGTCGGTTACCCAAAGAAGGCTTGATTTCAAGCGACTCGTATCCTGAAATCGTATTTTGCTGATACTAGTTTATTATGTCCCAACTTGGGATTTTACTCTGGCAAAATCCCTATGGCATAGCATGTATGATTCTTTCTCCAATTCTTGCGACAAAATTGAATTAGGGGCCTGTCCGCCGGGCTATGGGAGAAATCCATATAGCGCATAGATTATTATGTATGTAGGGTGACCCTATAGCTCAGGAGTAATACAAAGAGTGGGTCATGGTTTTTAAGGAAATTCTTTAAAGTTATCAAACTATGCTCATACATTTACATTTACTTTATTATAAATTTCTTTATGAAATTCTCTCACCTATGTTATGTAAAATATATGTTATTTTTTTAGATTGTTCTATGTACCAGTACCTTTGTGTGTTGACCCCTTATATTTCAGGTCCTGAGGTCCAGTCCCGTGGCCCTGCTAAATAGTATATAATTATCAGAAATTCATAGCTGGTGAACATCCCTTACTTCCGAAGGCGACTTTTTCACAAATGTTGGTTCCTATAACATCCTGCATTTTTGAGCTAGAAATTGAATCGTCGTCCCTACGTATGTAAGCTCTAATTCCATG
>NW_025828119.1:0-1019 GCF_002878395.1 Capsicum annuum | reverse complement strand
CATACATCAAAAGTTATACACTTTCAAAGTTGACCCTTGTAGAATCAAATACCAAACTTTGGACAAATCAATGGATCTTAGCTCAACTTGGCTCTAAGTGATTTCTATGAACATTCTTTCCCTAATAAGCATTTCAAATACTAGGATAAAGATCATGACACATGCATTCAAATTTTGAATCAAGAATATGAATAATTCACCTTCACCGCGATGCGCCAAGGCTTCCAATACTGCCAACACTATAGATACCGTGACGCGCCACAATCACAGTGACTTGCTATTTTGGAAATCCAAATGTGGTCCAAACCTCATCCAAAAAAATTTGAAACTTACCCGAGACATGCTACTTACACCCCTGAACATGAATCAACTCAAAAACTTACGTGTCAAGGTTGAAAAGGTTAATTTAAAAATCATCAAAGTTAAGAGGCCAAAAATAAAACTAAGACTCCGACACTTTGCTAAATTTTTAGGTTCTAACACTCTTGTACATGTACTATAGGCTGAATTGAGCTAAGACAATTACAGGGTATTACAGTATATTAATATTACCCTTCTCATCCTTATGTAAAGAGGATTATTGAGTTTGTTAGCATCACTTGTGTATACATAAATTGGACTGCTTTCTTATTAACAGTGAACTTGATTTTGATGTAGTAGTCATTGCTGTATTACTTACTCTGCTCACTTGTAAAGATTGTCAATATTTTATGTGCTCGATACATACCGAAGAAGGTGCACTTAACTAATTATCTCACTTAAACACCATTACTTCTGCTCGGAAGAAAGTAATCAATGTTCAACTTTTTGAACTCTTGAAGTATATAATGTAGTTATCTTGTTGGTACTCTGTTTGGGGATGATCTGTCCGTACAGACACTTTTCAGATGAATTCTTGTATCGTACAGTTTTTTTTCAACTTGTTAATTTCCAAGGACTAATCTTTAGATTATTTACCCCATCTGGCTTAGTTGTCATAAACTCTTCAGCTCTTTTTTATTGGGTTTTGAAGTTCCCAT
>NW_025828118.1:0-1972 GCF_002878395.1 Capsicum annuum | reverse complement strand
ACTAGGAAAAGATAAATACAATAGTAATTTGGAGTTTAACTGTTGATCCACACTTCTGTGTTCTATATTAGTAAGATGGTTAGGTTTCATCTAATGACTAGAGACTCAAAAGGTAATAGTTAACTAGGATCAAGATAAGGGTTAGTAACACGACATCCTGAGACTCAAAAGGTAAAGGGTAAAATCCTTCTACTCGTCCAAAAGATTGCAGAAGGAACATAACTTGTTGATTCTGCATGCAAAGTATCGAGAGGGGATCACAATCCCATTGTTCACCTACACTGATAAAATCCAAAGTTAGTATAGTAACTTGCTTGAGTTTATTATATCAAAACCTCTCATTTACTTTTCTTGTTCTGCCCATTGACTACAACTGCTGAGAGATGCAAAGCCACGTGTTCTCTTCAAATTTGACCCTAAGCTCTGTTGAGTTACTAAATTTGACAGTGATAGTATTATCATCTTATAGGAGGTATTCTTTTGAAGTTATCAAAATTTTGGCACCATTGCCGGGGAACGCGGTATTGATTTGTGATTTGAAGTTACTGCAGTTTTTGGGTTTTTCTTTTTGCTCTTAGTTAGGCATACGCCGATGTATGCCTTGAACATAGATTAGAGGCAATCCCTTACTCCCACTGAAGCCAAATCCAAAGAGAATCCTACAAACACCTGGTAGTGATATAGGAATAAGCTATAAAAATCGAAACTACACGTCAAGGACGTAGATAAAGTAGAGAGAATGACACAAAATGCAAACTACACACGAACTTGGAAGCTAAAACACAAAAACTTACATAAATGAAAAGATAGTTAGTGAGACATAACAACTATAATACCAAAGGAACCAAGGTGTGTATAAAACATCAAGACCCACTAAATCTTGTAATTGAAACACCACACTCTTACATTGACACAAAAGGGACTCGAAGCACCCCAACGCACCAACATTTCTAAGCCAAATTATCAACTCAAGTAAATCCACATTCAAGCTAACCCTAGTTAGGGTTTCTACTGCTAGAGAGGATAAAGAAGTCTACAAAATGAGTTCACTCAATATTCATCCAAAGCTAATGAAAAATAAAATCCTAAATGTCTATTTATATCTATTATATACAAAGACTAAATTACCCTTAATGAAAGAGCTCCTATTGAGTGTAAAAGAAAGGAATCAATATACCATAATGCCCTTAAGTAGAGGTAGCCTTGGAGTATTTCAAGTCTCCTCTTCACACTTTAGCACATAAACTCCTTTAGGTGAATTTATGACACGCTCACAAGCTTCTATCTTTATGAACAAGGCTTGTAGACCTTGTAACTTTTTGGCTTGAATCCTTTTGAATAGCTTTGAACTCTTTACACCCGTATCATCCTCTCAATCTTGAAAGGAATTTTTCCTCAAATTCAGGTGTTCTTCAACTTTAATTGTTTCCACAGGTGAGAGGTCACACATTTTGAAAGTGTTGTGTACTTGGTAATTCGATGAGAGATCAATCTTATATACATTGTCATTGACCCTATCAAGAACTTGGAATGTAACATCACCCCTTGGCATTAGCTTAACTTTCCTTTGTGTTGGGAACCGCTCCTTCCTTGGGTGCACCCAACCCAATCACCCAGTTCATGCACAAGTATTTTTCTCCCCTTGTTTTCCCTCTCAGCAACTTCTTGATTCTTCTTCTCAAGCCGGTTTCTCACCTTATCTTGCATATTTTTCATAGCTTTAACTCTTTTGATTCTATCTAGGCTCAACACAAAATAACTAGACAAAGGGGTGAGATCTGAAGGGGTGAGGGGATTCAAGCTATATACACACTCAAAGGGAGTCATACCCATAGTCGAATGAATAACATAATTATACGCAAACTCAACTAAGGGTAGTTGATCCTCCCAAGAAGTCATTTTACCTTTAACCATGGAATGTATCATAGAACCCAAGGTCCTATTTACTACTTTTTTTGGCCATCGGTTTGTG
>NW_025828117.1:0-1255 GCF_002878395.1 Capsicum annuum | reverse complement strand
GCTGGGTGGTCAAATGGTACATTGTGCTTTTTAAAGATTAGGCGCAGCAGCCATGATAACTAATTCACTATAAGTGTAAACCTTTTAGAGTGTTTTGGCTGTACACCAATTTTTTAAGCATAGGGGGTTTCACCACACAGTAAGGGACCAGGTCCCTTTGAGTTTATCACATTTAATCAAACAGTATTACAGTAGAAATCAAAAACTTTGCTAAAAATAATGTAATACCCCGAGAAATTTTTCGTTTAAATTTTGTCCGTAAACGTGTTGGATTCTATCTTCTAGAATAAACTATAAATTTTCCTTGTGGAATGTCTTAGATTATGACCCACCATTGAGTAGAGTATCGACTAAGATTTCCAATGATATATGGATCATCCAAAACGGACACCCAAGCGACGAGTTATGAATATTTCGATCGAACTGTGAATAGTAGTAAATAGTAAAACGTGCAGGAAAAAGTACTCCAGCCAGGCGTATTTTTGATCAAACTTTAAACAATCATAACTTCTTGTACATAATGATCTGGGTGATGTACTATATATCAACGAAAATCTCTGCGAGTCCACTTTCTAATGAAATTGGTTTCATCCAATTTGTCTATCGGAGCAAAAATTTATGGTCCCCTACTTCAGCCTATCAAAAGTGAATTTTTGGATCAATTTCAAATGATCATAACTCCTCGTAAACACTGGGTGAGATACTATATATCAACGGAAAGATATGAGAGTCCTCTTTCTAATAAAATTAGTGTTATCCAATTTGGATATCAGAGTAAAATGTTATCTTTGATCTACTTCAGACTATCAAAACAGTTCACCAAAGGATAGATTCAAGAATTATTTGATTTTTAGGGACGTTTTGGTCATTTTCCCTGACTCAAAATCCATCCAAACCCTATATTTAGCGTATTAGAAGAAATATATGCTATATTTCATCAAATTCCCTCAAAAAGAAAACTCTAAGCTCCTACATCCAACTTTAAGAACCTCCCAAGTTAACTAATAATTCTACAAATTTATTCAAGATTCCAAGTTCCTAGTTGAAGAACTCCAAGAACTATCATTCAAAGGCACGATCAACATCTCAAAAATGAGTATCGATCTAAAGTTCATCATTCAAGGTATGTGGGGTTTTTCAACAAGAACTCTCTTTCGTTCTTGTGCTCAAAAGTAATTTTCTTTACAAAGGCATGATTTTTATTTGATTTTTATGAATTTGAAGCATGAACCCATATCATCATAAGATATGGGTT
>NW_025828116.1:0-1555 GCF_002878395.1 Capsicum annuum | reverse complement strand
TGTAGGAGCTTAGGGTTTTCTTTTTGAGGGAGTTTGATGAAATATAACATATAATGCTTCTAATAGGCTTTAATATGGGGTTTGGACGGCTTTTGGGTGAGGGGGAATGACCAAAACGCCCCTAAAAATCAAATAATTCTCGAATCTTACCTTTGGTGGACTGTTTTGATAGTCTGAAGTAGATCAACCATAACGTTTTACTCTGATATCCAAATTGGATGAAACCAATTTTATTTGAAAGAGGACTCTCATATCTTTCCTTTGATATATAGTATGTCACCCAGATCATTGTGTACTAGGAGTTATGATTGTTTGAAGTTGACTCAAAAATTCTCTTTTGATATGCTGAAGTAGATCGACCATAACTTTTTCTCCAATAGAAAAATTGGATGACACAAATTCCATTAGAAATAGGACTCGTAGAGATTTCAGTTTATATATAGTAAATCACTCAGATCATTAGGTACATGGAGTTATGATCGTTTAAAGTTCGAGCAAAAATACGCCAAGCCTCAGTACTTTTTCCTGCATATTTTACTATTCACTACTATTCACGGTTCGATCGGAATGTTCATAACTCGTCGCTCGGGTGTCCGTTTTGGATGATCCATATATCGTTGGAAAGATTATTCGATACTCTACAAAATTGTGGGTCATAATATAATACATTCCACACGAAAAATTTATAATTCACTCTAGATGATAGAACCCAACACGTTACGCACAAAATTTCAACAAAAAATTTCTCGGGGTATTACAGTTCCTTTAACCCTAGTCTAGGAAATTAACCTCTCATTCTTATGCAATAATAAGTGAAAATCAATAAAGAAGCCATGTAATTAATTGCACAATAATGACAGAGTAAAAGCTAAAATCTCTACTTGAATACAACCAAAAACTCAAGAACAATAATATCAATGATCAAAGTATGTGATAGTATGAAGAAAATTATAAGTGCATAACCTAATAAAGAAATAACCCTAGGGTATTTGTAGTGTCTAAAAATATCAAAGGAAACTTAATCAAAACTAAATAGGAAAACTTTGTCAGCAGTGGTTGTGCCTTTGTCAATGAGTCATTACGTCTGGTTACAAATTGTTACCTGCTACCGTATCTAACTTAAGGCTTCAGTGGTTACGACTCGTAGTGTCACCATACGAGTCATATAATGCTAATTGTATTTACTCTAATGAACTTTTATCTTAAAGGCTTCAGATTTTGTTGTCCTTAGGACTCTTTACCATGAGTTGTAGTCAGTCCTTACGAATCATGGCCTTCACTCATTACCACTAGAGCATCACCGTTCAAGATTTCACACACTATTCTCAGTATGGTCTTACACTGAGAGTTATTGTCTAACTTTACGACTCATAGACTTTGATGACTCCACTTCTAAAGATTTATTTTGCCCACTGTTATCCTTACAAGTTTAGATACGAGTCGTAAGGTGACTTAACGACTTGTAGGTTGACCAGTACTTCAACTTTTCAGCATATTATTTTCTTTTCCTTTGGTTCAACACCATTTCTGACCTAGTTTACCTAGAAAACACATA
>NW_025828115.1:0-2348 GCF_002878395.1 Capsicum annuum | reverse complement strand
TGACACCAATGATCCACCAAATTGTATGTTATTTAATTAGTGACAGACCTTCTAGTTTTAGGACGTGCTGCCCAATCAAAATCACACCAGTAAGGTCTATAGTGCCCGGAGGCTTATCCATATACCTTGTCCTACTAACACTTTCAAGTATTTGACAACACTATGTCCAGCCTCCAAATGAGATCTTTTAGGCATCTGTATAAACTGTCTTAAAGTGTGAATCACATAGCTAATATCAGGTCTAGTAATTATGGCATACATAAGTTTTCCAACCAATCTTTGTATAACTCCCCAATTTTCTAGAACCAGAATGCCACACGGTGCTCATGATCTTGAAGGACCACAAGCTAACCCTCTAATGATATTTGTACCTGAGCACTAGATATATAATATAATAACTGCAGAAAACTGGCAGAAATACTCAAAATTGAAAATTGAAAACTGATACATCTTCTGAAAAGCCTCTAACTGTCTGAACTATAGAGTTGATGGGACATGTCCCCAAATAACTCCGTCTATTGAAAATAAACTGAGTCTAATGCCATAATAAAATAAGGATCATCCCCGAATCAAAAGGGCTCACTGCTATGTCTACTGCTGCTGACTTAGTCTGGTTTGCTAAGGGTGCTTTAGATCTCGCGCTTCTGAACCTATGGTATAAGACACTATAGCGCTAGAGAAAAGTATACGTCAGTACTTTGAATGTACTGGTATGCTAGATGAGGTAAGGCTAAATGCAAGGGCTTATGCATGAACATAGCTTAACTGAAAATCATCGTGACTCTGAATACTCAGACTCGTATACTGCTTTACTGATATTTGAACTCACTACTAATACTGAGGTACTAAATAACTGAATCTTCTGATATTGATAACTGAGTACTAAAGTCGAGATCAGTCCTATCTAGTGAGTAATCTCTGAAACTGAGGACACTGAAGCTGATTAACTGAATTTACTTATATCAATAACTGAATTCTGAGTTTGCTACTATCGACTGACTAAATCTGTGATCAAACCTTTCTAACGAATGATCTCTGAATCTACTAATAATGATAAAGAATGATTTTATCTGAGATTAGACCTATCTATCGGGAGATCTCTGAATCTTTTAATATTAAAAATGACGGACTGAGTTTGAGATCAGGCCTATCTAACGGGTGATCTATGACTCTATTAGTACTGATTCTGATTAACTCTACATGAGACCAGACCTATCTAGCGGGTGGTATATGAATCTTTGGAACTATTTAAGTTCCTTACTGAGATAGGTCACTGTATCTGATAGTCCTGATTTCTAATTTCTACACTGAAGACTTATATTGATACTGGAACTGTAGGAGTTCTCACTTAACCGACATACGCCAAATCTGATCTAGTGGGGTTCAAACTGTAACCCCAGCTGAAAGGGTGTCAATATTGTGCCACGAGTAAAGATCTCTGCTATGGTCAAGTCTCTCTAATGGGTGACCCTGAACAAGAAGTCAAGCCTAAGGCAATATGATAGTCAAGCCTTAATCTAACGGGTGTCTCCTGGTCCTGCGCTGGCTATGCAGTTCTGTAGTTCAGGGACTGTTAGTAAGGACTCTGCCTCTCTAATGGGGATGCCGTCATCCCTGAACTCGCTCAGTGCTAGTTACTACTCCCAACTGAAAACTCTGAACTGATTCTTATGCTTAACTAAACTGAACTGAATCTGTTACTGATTTGATTATATTACTTGATTGATCTGACTAAGTTTACTTGATTTCGTTAGCTGATGGAATACTTCTGAATTCTAGTTTCTATCAATATACGACTGAGTTCTGTAACTTACTGAGGTTTACTGAAATTTGAACTGAGTACTGAGCTTGATTAGACTGAATAGTGAGATTTACTAAGTTTCCTTAACTTTTATCACTAACTGAAATATACTGATCATAGCACGACTGAGATTATCTTGAGACTGACTCGGCTTTAGACAAGCAGCTAAGTTTTCGAGTATTAAATACCCCCAGGACTCGATAACATAAATAAATAAGACATGACAACTCTTGCGTAATAATCATAACAATAGACTATCATTCACAATATAACCAATGAAGCATCATCTCGAACACTTGGGAATCTTAAACATGTAATTATAAAGGGAAGCATGCTATTGTCTCATAACTCATCCAACAAGGAGTTCATATGAACAGGAAGACATGCAACATATCATAATTCATTTATTTAGTCCTTTCAACAAATACTTAGCATGCACTAGTTGACACATGCTTGGGGATATTATACTTTATGTTACAATAACACTATTTTCTTCACACAAGCAATTTATCAAGCATGTGGGAGGCACCCTTTGGTCATACAACTT
>NW_025828114.1:0-3428 GCF_002878395.1 Capsicum annuum | reverse complement strand
ACCAAAATATGGCTCATTTAAAAACACAAATGGATTTTCTCACAAAGAACTTGCTCACCGTTAATATAGAGAAGGTGAAAGTTGTGGAGTTACATAGTAGGGAAGCTGAATCTGATTCTAAGAAAAAGGCAAATTATTTGAATAACCAAGGGGTTTCCAGGCCAGTGGCCAAGGAAATTAAAGTTGGACATATTATGATAAAGCTGGTTATAGAGATCGTGACCAAGGAAGCTGGAAGAACAAGAATTATAGAAGTGGATTATATGTACCACCTGGAAATCATGATAATGTTGTAATTCTAGAATGATGTCAATAGAGGACATGATGGCCAAATTAAAATGAGTGGAGTCAACAAATGTTGGAGTTAGGGAAATACAGGGTGACTTGTCAATGATGAGTCAATTATTTGACTCACATTCCATATCTATTAACCAGCTCTGCAGATGAATCAGTTGTTATCTACATTCAATCAAAGGAAAAGTAGGACTCTACCAAGTGATATGGTCTAGAATCTGAGGAATGATGGCTCATGTATGGATATTACCAGTAGAAGTGGTAAGGTATTACCTAGTCTATGTCAGTGAGTATCTTTCTTATCTTAATGATGTAGAGTTGGAAGATGAGGTACATAATAAAGATCTTGTGGTGTTTGAGAAGCTAAATATTTTAGAAAAGAAAGGTGCAAAATTAGAGAAACCCTCTTAGTCGAAGTAGGTTAATGATGTGGAGCAAAGCAAAAGAAAGGAAGTAGAGATAACATTACTAAGAATTCCGAAGCCACTACCTCTATTTCCACATAGACTGAATAAGAAAGAAGATGAGGTTAAGTTTAGCAAATTCATAAATATGCTGAAGCAATTGACGGTGAATATGCCTTTAGTTGAAGCCTTAGAGAAACTTGTGAAAAGATTGGTAGGGTTCCATATGATGTACTTGTGAAAGTGTCCAACTTTATATTCCCTGCTGAGTTCGTAATTATCGATTGCGAATTGGACTTTGAAGTAGCCATAATTTTGGGGAGACCATTTTTAGCAACTAGGAAAGTGCTAGTTGATATGGAGTTGAATGAGTTAAAATTCAAGCTCAATGATGAAGAAGTGAGTTTTGATGTTTGTCACAGTGATTAATGTTGATTATGAAGATGAGCCAGTTGTACCAGTTGAAGAAAGGTTTGTTATGGAAATTTAGTTGTAGTTTTGATGAATTTCGATAGTGAGGGAATTAAAGAATATGAGGAGACTGCATGTGCATTGACCAAAATAGGGTCTTATTTATATACCCTCAAGAAGCTGGATTTGGACTTAAAGAATTGTCCAACACCACATGCCAAGCCGTCTATTGAAGAGCCACATGACTTGGAACTAAAGGAGTTGCCTGGCCATTTATGGTATGTGTTTCTAGGAGATAAAAATACTTTATCAATTATTATTACAGCAGATCTGGTGGAGCATCAAGTTGAAGCTCTTATTTTTGTTTTGAGATGCTATAAAAGAGTCATTGGGTGGATGATTGTCGACATCATAGGTATTCCACCTGGTATTTGTACACATAAGGTTCAGTTGGACGAGTAATGCAAGCCCACTATTGAGCATCAATGCAGGTTGAATCCACCGATGCAGAAAGTAATAAAGAAGGAGATTATAAAATAGCTTGATGATGAGGTAGTTTACCCAATATCTAACAGTAAGTAGGTAAGCCTTGTGTAGTGTGTGGCTAAGAAAAGAGGCATGACAGTAGTGGCAAATGAGAAGAATGAGCCAATTCAACTCAGACCAGTTACTGGTTGGCGAGTATGTATGGATTACAGGAAGTTGAATTCCTGGACATTGAAAGATCATTTTCCAATGCCTTTCATGGACCAGATGCTTGATCGGTTAGTAGGAATGTCTTGGTATTTCTTTCACGATGTATACTCAGGCTAATAGCAAATATTGATTGCACCTAAGAACAAAGAGAAAATGACTTTCTCATTCCCTACAAAACTTTTGCATTCAAGAGAATGTCGTTTGGATTGTGTAACGCACCGGCTATATTCCAAAGGTGTATGATGTCTATTTTATCGAACATGGTGGAGGATACTTTGGAAGTATTCATGGATGATTTTTCCATGGTAGGTAACTAGATTGATTTGTCCTTGTTGAATCTAAGCAAGGCATTGCAGCGGTGTGAGGAATTCAATCTTGTTCTAAATTAGGAGATATGCCACTTCATGGTAAAGGAGGTCATAGTGTTGGGACATAATTTCAGCAAAAGCAATTGAGGTTGATAGAGTGAAGATCAAATTTATTAAAAAATTACCTCCTCCTATCTCAGTTAAAGGGGTGCGCAGTTTTCTTGGCCATGCAGGTTTCTATCGAAGATTCATCAAGGATTTTTCAAAAATTGCAAATCCCCTTTGCAAGTTGTTGGGAAAAAAAGAAAGTTTGTGTTTGATGATGACTGTTTGAAGGCGTTCTAAGACCTTAAATAAAAGTTAGTTGCTACACCTATCATCGTTGCTCCATAATGGTCTAAGTCATTAGAAATAATGTGTGATGCAAGTAGGGTTGCACTTGGAGCTTTTCTGAGGCAAAAGAAGCAGAAGTTGTTTCACCTCATTTATTATACTAGTAAGGCTTTAAATGGTGCACAAAAGAATTACACTATGACAGAACAAGAACTCTTGGTTGTGGTGTATGCATTTGAGAAATTTTGAGTGTATCTTAAGGAACTACAGTAGTAGTTCATACGGACCACACAATACTGAGATATCTAATGGGAAAGAAAGATACCAAGACTTATAAGATAAGTGCTATTACTTCAGGAGTTTGACTTCGAGGTCAAAGATTAGAAAGGACGTGAAAATAGAGTAACAGACCATTTTTTTAGGTTAGAAATGACCAAATAAATATGAAGAAGCGGTAAATTGATGGTTCTTTCCCAGATGAGCAGATTTTAGTGGCTACTCTTGATTTGGTGCCATGGTATGCAGACTTTGCTAATTTTGTGGTGAGTGATATCATCCCAGAAAATTTATCATTTCATATCTACATGATGTTACTAGGCATTTTTGGGATGAGCCTTATTCGTCCAAATGTTATGCTGATAACATCATCAGAAGATATGTACCAGAGGTTGAGATGCAGGGTATTTTGGAGGCTTGCCATTCTTTCCCAGTTGGGGTACACCATGTAGGTGATCGTACTACAAATAAGATTATGCAAAGTGGATACTATTGTCCTTCAGTCCATAAGGATGCTGACAAATTTGTGAAGAAGTGTGATCATGCCAACGACATAGTTCAATTTCTAGGCATCATGAAATGCCTATGACTAAGATACTAGAAGTGGAATTATTCGACATTTGGGGCATAAACTTTATGGGATCATTTATGAGCTCTTATGGTAACAAATATATTCTGGTTGTTGTGGACTACGTATCCAAGTATG
>NW_025828113.1:0-4325 GCF_002878395.1 Capsicum annuum | reverse complement strand
GGCATTTAATCAAACACATGGAGAGCATGCTTTGGTTATAAAATAATCAACACATCTAATAATCATGGATACATCAATCAACTTGTAATTTGAAAGGGGTTTATCAAGGTTATTATGCAAATCATCACATACTAGGGTCAATTATTGGAATATGTAATTTAAAACATGAATCAAAACCACACAACATCATTAGCATGAATTTTAATTCAATTTAAATCATGAACATTCATAAATACCCAAATCTTATATTTTAAAAGAGATTCTTGAGCTTCATGGGTGAAAGGGACCCATGAATCAACACATGACATACCTGGGTTGTGATTTCTTGAAAATTGATAGAGGAAAACTTGAATTCTTGACTTGGTATTAAACACCTAGGTTTTTCTTATTCTTGAATAGATCTTAGAGAGAAAATCCTAATTCGATATTGTGAATGAATAAAGAACTTATGAGCCTTGGTCTAATATAATTAGTGGTTAAAACGGGTGGAAAAAGACCCAAATACCCTTAAAAATGACTTAAAATAATTGAATGGGATCTTTGAAGGCTCGTGCGATGGTCCTTCACTGTCTAGAAGGTCCATCATTTCGATCGTCATACGTGGACCAAGAAAAAGACTCACCGCCTAAATAGCGACAGCTTGGGCGACGGTCCATCGCAAGTTTGATGGTCCATCAACCTGTCCATCGAACCTTATCTAGAAGGTTGCCTAACTTCCTTGGTTGCGATGGTCTAGGAGACAGTCCGTCTCTATATTAATGGTCCGTCAACTTGGCCATCACACCTGGGCAATTCTGACAGCTCTGAGTAAAACGTCAATAACTTTTTACTCCAATATCGGATTTGGACAAACTTAGTATCATTGAAAAGCTAATTCAATTTTCCACATGATAGAAAGTGAAAATCTTAAAAATTCCATATGTAAAAAAATAGATTCATATTTCAAAGTAAATTTTTAACATTCTTGAGACGATTTCAAGCTAGGTAGAATATAAGGTATTTCAATATCTCCCCCTTGAGAATATTCATCCTCGAATAAGACTGAGTAAAAAGGGAGAAGATAAACTGAGTAAGAGGGGAAAATATAAACTAACGTACATACTGAACATGAACAATTGGAACATGATCTCATGACTGACATGACTAATAACTGAATATATCATACTGACCATGCATATCTGATGCATGTATAACTAATTCATGAATACATGACTGAGTGTTCTGATGAACTAAGGTTCTCATAATGAGAATTCATATCTGATGCATGATTATATAACTAAACTGACATATGAATGCATGACTGAGTATGCAATGGTACTTAGTAGCAAGTTTATAAAAGAATTTGAAATATAAAACTGAAAAGCTTAAGGAAAACTGTTACCTTGACCTGAGTCTGAGTTAGCGGAGAAGATGTGAGAGTACTTAGTTCGCATATCTGCTTCTGCTTCCCAAGTAGCTCCCTCAATGGACTGATTCCGCCAAAGAACTTTGACTAGATAGACTTTTTTGTTCCTCAGTCTACGAGTCTGATAACCTAGAATTTTGACTGAAATATCTTCATAAGAGAGGTTATTCTAAATATCTATGCTCTGAGTAGGGACTACAACTGTTGGGTTACCTATACATTTTTTGAGCAAGGAGACATAGAACACTAGATGAAATAAGGCTAGATCTATAGGTAATTCGAGCTCATAAGCTACTTTGCCGAAGCGACTGAGAATTTTTAAAGGGACCGATATGTCGGGGACTGAGCCTTCCCTTCTTGCCAAAACTCTTCACTGCCTTTATGGGAGAGATCTTTAAATGCACATGGACGGAACATGAGAATATAATAGAGTCTGTAATGTATGACATGGCTTGAGTATCATGAACTAAACTGGGTTTACTGAGTACAAGGCTAAATCTAAATCATTATGTATGAATTGAATACCATAAAATAAATATCGTGAACTGAACTGAGCCATTGAGTACATGGCTTACGGATGAGATTGGATATAGAGGGCTACTTATGAGTACCCGACAATCCAAACAGAATTCATTACATAAAGAAAGGATGGAATGTGTATGTCATGAAAGTGCGGGGAATTTTAGTGTATCTTCCCCTTGGGGACACTATGTCCTGTGAAGAAGCTGACTTGGTTGAGATACTGATGGAAAAACTGAGGCGATGCACAAGGCATCTAGGAACTGAATCATGACTGATTATCTAGGTTTTGAAACTGAGGCTTGATATATGAACTGACCTGAGTCTGAATCTACTTGGCTAGTTCATCTGATAATGATTATATATTTTCATGAGATTTCAGTTAGTGTAAAAAGATGGAGAGATGAAAAAAAACCAAATGGTACGAACTTGTTTGTATAACACAGCTGAGTAAGAAAAATCATATCCTGATTAAGATTCGGTAAGAGGAGTAGAGGTATACGAATATAATTATAGATAAAGTGACTAAGTCTCATGCACTGCATCTGGGACTACTGCAAAGATTCATGTGGGTGCTGAGCATAAGGGAATAAATACACTAACTTATCTGATTAGCTGAATAACTGGTAGCTGAATACTAGATCTGCAAAGCTAAACTATACTTAGTTTGAATATCTAGGTTGAGATTTTTGAGTGTTATGCATAGGAGATAAGGCTAACTGAGTAACATGAGGTGACCGAGCATGGATTTATGCAGTCTGTATTATTTGTGAATGCGAGACCGAGCGTATGACATAGTTCTGAAGTATTCTATGAACTGAGGTGCTCAAACACAAATGACTGAGTAACTAATAACTGTACACTATGGCCAAGCAAGTTTGAAACTGAACTAAGTTTCTGGTTTGATTACTAAACTGAAGCTGGCATCATAACTAATACTGTAACTGAGATTCTTACTAGAGCTGAATACTGGGTCCTGATAACTGAATAATTATAACTGAGGTATAGACTAATACTGAAATAATGAACTCTGGGACTGAATACTGATTACTGAGTAATGAATACTGAAACTATAATTGAGATGGCAACTAAGTTTTGATAGCTATGTGATGGGGACTGACATAAGTCAAGGATCTAAATGTACACTCACACTCTGCACTTTCCCAACTTCTAAATACTACTTCTTGCTATCTATTTACTTGCACACTAACCTGACGTTCAAGCCTATCTTCATTACTACACCTTCATGTAAAATAAGCATGTAAAAATAAAAAAAATCTTTCCTTAATCATGAAACATTTACTCTCTCCCATCTAAGCCACTGCTCATCACTACACTATTTTCATAAGAGAGCTGACTAAAAGGTTAAATCAGGAGGACCAGAAACATGAATGGACACTAACTAAACTTGGTATTTGACTGAAGCCTGAGGAATAGAACATCAACAGCAGGAATTTACCAAAAAAAAAGTTTGAACTAAAGATATACATGACGTAGTCTGAATTTATCTGATCTGTAGGGGAACAACATGAGTCATGAAAATTGAGTGTACTATAAGGCATGATATGTGTACATGAGTCATGAGCTGCATGACCTGAATTTGGAGTTTCTGTGTTTGTGAGACATGATTCATAACACTAAGTGAACTAAGATCGCATATGATTCTATCGAAAGCACACGAATATAAGCTGTGTTCATGGAATTGAGATGTGAAACATGCATATGCATTATGTTGACTAAAGCATTAAACTTCACACTGAGATAAGAAGGGGTCGAGAATCTTCATCCCTTACTGCTCTTCTATACATACTGGCACTAGTACCAAAATCTGAGAGTCTTACTTGGTCACTTGATGTATCATCTCCCCTTTAGCTTTAAGCCATTCTTTAAGTCTGTAAATATTTTACTAAACTCTAAACTGAACTGTAATCATAATCACATACTAATATTCTGTTCGATGCATGCTTGCCTTACTAACCACATTATTGGCTTTTGATGCTTCATATACTACTAATATCATATCTATACCTCTCTACTTAATTTAGAGTAATTAAACTTCAATCCTTGCTTACACTGTTCAAGCCTACTGATTTACTCTGGTACAACTATCCCCATGAATACATAATCGGATCAAACTGGATAATTTTATCCCAACTCTTCTACTGCTAAACTCCTGGATTCATGCTTATAACTCTAGATCATATACTATCATGGGGTTCTGAGAAGGGATCTGATGACATGTCTAGATTTGAGTTTGCGAAGGAGTTCTCATGATCATGGATGAAATTCATACAACTTTGGAACATAGTGGGATTAATGGGTTACTTTTGAGTCTGTGGGCAATCCCATAACTGTCTGCTGGGACTGGTTGAGCAAGCTTTATCTTTAGGACTTTGAGCTT
>NW_025828112.1:0-1233 GCF_002878395.1 Capsicum annuum | reverse complement strand
TATTTTTATTTGTTATTTTTGGGCATTGATTTTATGAATTATGAAAAGGACCAGAAATACCCTTCAAGTATTGAAATTAATTCCAAAAATACCCTCCATTTACCTATTGAGTCAAAAATACCCCTCTATCTATCTTTATGGCTCAAATACACCCTTATAACTAATAGTCATTTTTAAATCATAATTAAAAAATTTATTTATTACATGTCAGTTTTCTATTGATTGCAAATTAAATTAATTAAAATTTTATTATCTTATAATCAAATTCAGACCCAACTAAACTTACCCAACCCAAATCAGATCCCCATCTCCACCCCACCCTACAGTTTCTTCTCTTTAGATGATTGATGTAATATCATCAAGACAAAAATAATGATATTCACTATACACAAGGTGTTACAAGTTGTGGCTATGATTTAGCCATAAAGCAACAGAAACCCCACATCAAGTGTAATATTTTACTGAAAATAAGCCCTTTTTGTTAATATATCAATGTTGCAAACAGATTCAAAAGAGCAGTAAACGAGACTGAAGTTACGCTCTAAGAAGAGGCAGTTAAAACTCTCTTGCAGTGAATGTATACTACATATTAAATTTGTGAGCACCCATAAAAATTCAAAAACCAAGCATATAAAAATACACATAATGATGTTTCATTCAATGCAAAGTAATCAAAGAATAATACAGCTATGGGTTGGGTAGTTTTAGTTGGGTTACCTTTATTTAATTGGTTTGAGGGCGGAGGGGGGGAAGGTTGTCGGGTTTGGAACGAATGATTTTAGTTGGATCTAAATTTTGTTATAAGATAATAACATTTTATTTAACTTAATTTACAACCAATAGAAAGTTGATACGTAATAAATAAAATTTTTAGTTCTGATTTTAAAAAGAGTTGCCAGTTGTGTAAAGGTATATTTGGAAAAGATGGATGGAGGGGTATTTTTGGCCCAATAAATAAACAAAGGGTATTTTGATTCAATTTCAATACTTGAAGGGTATTTTTGACCCTTTTTTCAATTTTTAATTATGATTTAAAAATGGTTGTTAGTTATAAGGGTATATTTGAGCCATAAAGGTAGATGGAGGGATATTTTTAGTCGAATAGGTAAACGGAGGATATTTTTGAACCAACTCTGATATCTGAAGGGTATTCTAGCTCTTTTTCGTATTTTTATTTGTATAATTAAATTTGTGTGAAGATGATGAAATTTGAATCAAAAATGAAATTAAAAA
>NW_025828111.1:0-1775 GCF_002878395.1 Capsicum annuum | reverse complement strand
GCATCATCAAGATTTAAATGCACTAATATTCACATTTTGTAGGTATACAGTTAAGAAAGTGAAAATATGTGGATTGGAACTAAAAAGGGATCAAATGGAAGCAAAAAGAATGCAGATGGAGAACTAGAGCAATTCAGCCTCAGTGATCGTCATCGTGGACTAAGGGTCGTGGTCAGTCAAAATGGTCAGCATAATACGATCACAGGAAATGACCTCGGTCGTGGTCGAACTTGCGTGATCGCAGTTAAGCGATAGTATGACCCAGGGCAATTTTGCAAATTCTTTTGGATGAATCGCAACCCTTATATAAGAAAAAATCCTTTCTTCTTTAGGGATTGCTTACCTTACAGATAATTTTAAATTGAAAGCAAGAAACCCTAATTGGGCATATGTGTAACTAACTATGGAGGATTAAATTCTTAGTATTTTGTGCAGAATGAATGCTTTGGATAATCCTTATGGTCTATCTTTCTTTACCTTCTTCATGAGTAGCAAAGTAAATTAGTCTTGGGATTATGTTGAACTAAAGTGTAATTGTGTGTAGATGTTATTGTTTTTGCATGATTGGTCATTGTTGTGTATGGATTCCAACATTTCTTGAATTTATGATTTTGAATTTATAGGTGAAAACCCCAAATCTCTAAATGGGTTTGATTGGTGAAAACCACAAACTCTAGAAACCCTTCATCATCCTTGAAAGAGGGATGAAGGTGAACTTGAGGTAACCCTTAAAATCCTTGAAAATGGGTTATAGGGGGTCAAGGCAATGGTGGAAATTGAGCTTATGGTTTAATACCTTTTGTAATCTTAGAAATAAGTGTATTTAGAGTGTAAATCATGTCAAGAGTATCATCCTAGAAATAGGGATGCTTGATTAATATTTAGGGTGATTATGAATTGCACACCTGTTAGGTTCTTGAAAGATCCAGTGGGTGAAATTGTTGTGGTTTTATAGAAAGATTGACCACAATGACTTTCGAACTAGCCTATCCTTTAGTTAACAACTAAGCTTTATGTTAAACCATCATTTACCCACACGCTTTACCTTTAGGTTGAAATAATCCCAATATCTTATTAAATCTTGATTTTAAATCCAAAAGTCTTAAATACGTGCATTGTTAATCAAAAATTGTTACAATCAAATCCCCTCATTTTATTATACATATTATGTTTGTTAGCATTCCGGGTAACCATTTAGTAACTACAACACCTGTAGGACTTCAAATTTATAATTTGCTCCTTGTGGATTCGACCCCAACTTGAGTTGGGTTATTGATAATGACCGACTCACCCCTCAAGAATGGGAGTGAGTTGAGCATTATCAACAACCTAGCACTCTTCTGAGAAATACAATGGTAAATCTCCAAAATGACATTCAATATCATTCAATTACCACTTGGAGTGGTAAGGTCACTAAAGATCCACCAACACCTACAGTTGATGACTAGAAAAGTAAGGAGAAACCGGTTGATGTGGTGAGCAACAACAAGCCAAATGAAGCAGAAGAAAAGAGGTTAGAACCTGTGTTGAAACCCATTCAAAGACCGCAGCCTCCCTTTCATAAAGACTGAAAAAGTAACAAGGAAAAGGTAAGTATCATAAATTTTTGTCTAAGCTAAAAGAATTAATTATCAACATACCACTTATAGAGGCATTGGAGCAAATGGCATGATATGCAAAATTCATGAAGGATTTTATCACTAAGAAGACATTTGTTAGCTATGGGACAGCAGAAGATATTCATTATTGCAGTTCAGTGGTTACTAGATCTCTGG
>NW_025828110.1:0-1668 GCF_002878395.1 Capsicum annuum | reverse complement strand
AAAGATTAAGAAGACCGTTGTTCTTATCAACAGAAGAGAAGTCCCCACGAATAAATGCATCAGCAAGGCCTAAGTCGCCTTGGGTTTCAACCTGTAAAAGATTAGTTTATGTGAAAAAATTTGTCCATATCGGAGAATTCTTTGAATTTTTCATTTAGTGGCTCGATCACTTGTACCTTCCAGTGAAATTGTGGACTATGAACTCTAAGATAAACTTTGAGAGAGCATTTCTTCTCTGTTCCTTCGAATGTGAACATCGTACCCCCTTCTTCTAACAGGCTAAATACAAAAAATATATAGTCTAAGAACAATATATGCATTGTTCGTGTATATTGTTAAGTATACAAGAGAATAAATAGTCACAGAAGCATAATAAATGCACTTTTGCTGAAACTGGCGGGGTAGAAATTCCATGCTGCTAAATAAAATCATTTTTGAACTAAACCTATACAATGTGAAACTGTTATAACTCACATTATGCATCCTGTCGCGATGAAACTCTTGAGAAATCTAGTAACGAGGAGGCATGCTTCTGTTTCTGGCCAGGTTGGTACCATGTGTTTGGGATTGTTCAGGACACTATAGGTTCTTTTAAGCAGACCTTGAGCAGCAATAGCACCTGCCTGAGAAGAAGCAAAAAAAAGATTATTATCCACACATTGTATCGTGTCCATGGATTTCGTTTCTCCTATTATTATGTCTTCTCCTTTTGGGACATGTTGGCAGATATATTACTGCCTTTGGTCCATCTTCATGGAAGCCATAGCCTGAAAGTGTTGCAATAAATATAATATCAATGAGCGGTGAAATCCAAAGCGACTATAAAATTCATGCACTAAAAGAAAGCGAAGAATAGAGAATCAGGATAATCTCATTAAGCACCTTGATATGCTCCACAAAACCATATTTCTTTCTTCTCTTGGATTTGATTTAGCTCAGATGAAGCTTTTGATGCAGCAACCGAGGGTACTGGATGGCCGGCGGTCCACTTAAGTAACTGTGCTCTAGTGTGTGAGGAGGATTAAGAGTTAGGCACGCGCAAAGTACCTGTAAACAAAGTAGAACGAGAGCAAGTTCCATATTCGAAAAAAAAAACAAGTAGAACGAGAAAATCAAGTTCAAAGGCAGTTTAAATAATAGGCGCGCGTGCAAAGTACCTGTAAACATATTGGAAAGCATCCAGTATTCTAGTTTCGTCTTATGTTGCATCTTTGCCTAAGATTCTCAGAGTATCTGGTGCATGAGCAACCATTATGCATCCAGCAAATACTTATTTGGAACCATCATTGCAAGCTACTGTACAACCTGCAAGCCCGCTTCTTTTATGGTTAGAATCATGCAGGGGTGACTGAATGATGAGGTATTTGGTATATAGTATGAGGTAGTCGTCACCGTTTGATTTGAATTTTGTACTATTTATTGAAATTGGTTTTGACAATTAGGGTTTCTTGAAAGAAAAAAAAGATGAAGCTACTGATAAAGAACTACAAGTCTACAACTTCAAGTGCACCTAATAATGAACAAAATAGACATAAAAATCTCCAACAAACAGTCTCCGAGAAAAAAAAAGAACTACAAGTCTACAACTTCAAATGCACCAAATAATGAACAAAATAGACATAAAAATCTCCAATCTCTCTTATCAAACTCCAAGAAACTCAAAATTCA
>NW_025828109.1:0-2599 GCF_002878395.1 Capsicum annuum | reverse complement strand
CTAGAAATTGAATCGTCGTCCCTACGTATGTAAGCTCTAATTCCATGGTTTATATTTAGATTCATGTGTCATGATATTTTGCCTAGTATATGAAGTGATTATGAGGTAAAAAATGTTCATAGAAATGACCTAGAGCAAATTTAAGCTAAGAACCTTTCATTCATCCAAAATTGGATATTCGATTCTACAAGGGTCTACTTTGAATATGTATAACTTTTGATACACATAGAATTTTCCATCTCAAGACCCACCAAATTGTATATAATTGAATTAGATTTCCAATGATTCTAATTTTTCCAAAATCCAATAACCAAACAAAAAATTATGACATTTTCCATGTGAGCTAGTAAGTCGATGCTATGTCGATGCGACGCATTGGCCTCTGTGTTATAGAGATGTTTCACATGCTATTTCAGTTTCAAATGGGTTTAGGGGTATTTTGGTTATTTCTTCTTACCCAAATTTTGTCCCTAACATAAAATTCATCCCCAAGAAGCATCAATTGCATCCTTATTCAATTTTATCTCAAACTAAAACCCTAACCACCACTAAGAACAAGAAATCAAGAACCAGTCCTTAAGTTCAAGATTTTAAGAAAAGAGATCAAGATTTGGAGTCCTTCTTTCAAATCTTATAATCTAAAGTATGTGGGACTACTCTAAAAACCTTGGGCATAAGTTTAAATGTTTTATCAAGATTAAAGATCCCCAATTATGATTTATAATAAAGTATTCGATATTATTTTTGAAAGTTATGCATCATGGGACTGTTTTGATGAAAATATATGTTTTATTGAGTCACTTTTCATCGAAATTGAATTATAACTATATACATATATGATTTAGTGTATTTTGTAAGATTGATTGAGAGCATGAGTATGAATTTCCTCTCTTGTTGTGAACTAAAGTTTATATTTCCATTGTGAATGATTTGAAATGCATGCCTTCAGATTCAAAAGTGATTTTCTCAATATCATGGTGTTTGACATGGTTTATATATGATGAGAGGGATTTCTTGTTATAACTACATTCTTTCTTTAAAGTGAAAGAATTGCATATGATTGAATAAATTGACATGACCACCACATGTTTTGAATCTTACAAAGAGAGGATAAATGCTTAAGTGTCTTGAGATTTCAAAGTGATAACTCTATTGTGATGTTATGAATCTTGGGTGGTCATGTGTATGTTTTGAATATGATGGGATGTGAATTTGATATGATATTAACATGAAAATCAGGGTATGACGATGCCCATTGATTACATTCCCTTAATTGAAGAAGTATTGATCTTTTTGAAAGCATGAACATGTTTATTTTAAAGAACTAAAGGTTGGGCTTAAGAGAGATAGTAGGTTATCTGAAGAAGGTGTTTGAGTGTAAGGGATCATCACTGGAAACTGTAGTTGCTGATGTGGGTCTTATGATATTGTATCCTACATGGGAGTATAATAAATATGATTAGCACATCTCAGATGAGGGGATTCCTGCGATGTGCTCACATGGGGGGGGGGGGGGTATCCTTATCTCCAAACCCTGGTGGCTACTTGGATTGAAGGATCGGCTGCTGAGTCAAAGAAAGTTCTACATAGCCCGTGGAATTTTAAATTTATAGGGTGTACCGACTAGCTCAGAAGAATAACAAAGAGTGAGTCAAGGTTTTCAAGAACTGATTTGAAATTATTAAATATGCCCAGGTATTTTTACTTTACAATGTTCATTGTTGTTGTAAAATGCTCTCACCTATTTTTGCATAAATACATGCTACTTTAAGTTGTTTCATATACTAGTATATCTTTATTGACCTCCTATAGTCCAGGATTTGAGGCACAGTTCTGTGGTCCGATAAAGCAGTAGATCGTATGTGTCAGAAGCTGCAGTTGGTAAGCCTTCTCTTTTCCGAAAGGCCTGATTTTCAGCTTTCATTGTTTCTTTCTTTGTGGTGGTCTACTGGGGACCTTGTCCTAAATTTCAGACATATGTCATTTTCAGTTGTTAGATATTTCGCAAACTAATGTTAGACATCGATAGAGGTTTATGGTTTCCGTTCCAGATTGTTCGATTGAATTATGATATTGACCACGATTTCGTATTATTTTATATTTCTGTATTTCCTTCATATTATAGAAAGTGTGTATAATTGTCTAAGACCCCACAAAATTCTAATCTAAATTCAGTCTCTTAAGCTTGTCAAGGGATCCCAAGCTTAGAAAATTCTAGCTAAGTTTCCAGACTTAGTTTATTTTTAGCCTTCGAAAGTTGGCAATTTCATTTTGTGACCTTAATGTCCTTTAGTGGTCTATATTTTTGTTAAATCATGATCAGGAAGGTCAATAGGTAATCCCGGACAAGTTTTGAATTTTTCGGACCGCGTTTAGACCACATTCAGAATCCTAAAATAGGGGACCAATGCGATATTGGCGCACCGCACCGCCTGTCGCATTGGTTAATATTGTTGTAGGTTGCCAGAGTCAAACTCTTGAGGCACGACGTGATCATGGCGCGATGCATTGAGTATCATATCGATGCCATCAACATGTCGTGTCAATAATCACGTCGGTGCCCAATTTTCATTCATTAAATGACTGCGTCCTTAAGGGT
>NW_025828108.1:0-2868 GCF_002878395.1 Capsicum annuum | reverse complement strand
GTATAAAGTGTATTTAGTCCCTTTAAGAATCGTTGTTGCAGATGTTATGCTCAAGGGTAGAGATATATAGCAGAATATTAGAACAGTGTTTCCACCCGATTAGTAGCATAAGTTGAGGTGTTATAATCTATGAATAGTAAGATGGACCCGAAGTCAATGATATGAAGTCATAAGTTTAGAAGTTAGAGTGAGGGTAACTCTTGAGTGGATAAGGTAGTTGTAGTTATGTAACATTTAAGTATAATGTGGTATGCCCTTCTTGGTAATTGGCTAATATTGTAGTAAAATTTATAGATTGTATGGTAGTTCGTGGAGTAAGTGATAAGCTTTGATTATTACTTATTAGAAATAGGGAAGAAGTTTAGAATGGATAGTTATAGTGGTTGTAGAAATTATTTAAACGGAAAGGGGAAGATTAGCCAATAAGTTATAAGTAGAAACTCATAGGTGTTTATAGAATCTTGAAGGTAGTTTATAGAATCTTGAAGGGGGATAATGTAAGACCCTGGAAAATTTTGATCAATTTATTTTTGACCCTCCCATATTTGTAATGATAATTTTTGTCTTGAATCATGAAAAGAAGAGTTAAGAGTGAGTGGGGGTAAGTTTTTAAATTCTTAGAATAGGTTTGGGGTCATTTTGGGACCCTGATGTAGTGAGGGTCTGTGATAGTGGTGTGACACACCACTTAAGATTCGCAATAGGAGTGTGGCACACTGGCTAAGCACCGCAATAGCAGAATTCCATGCTACAATGTAAAATTCACCAGTTCGTTCTTTTAAGTTTGGGAATGGGCGATTTTTGGTCATTTTAGCTTTAAAACATCTTCCACTAACCCCAGAAAATCCCCAATTTATTGAATTTGTGCTGCTCTCCTCTTCTCCAACTCCCTAGTCAAGAAATACAAGGGTTTCTCAAGGATTCCATTCTTTGGGCTCTAAACTTCAATTCCTTATAAAATTCTTCTAATTTTCAAGCATGTTGTACACTACCTAACTTGAATTTTATATTACTGCATAAATTTATCCAATATTAATGTGTTTTGAATAATGGATTTGACTATGGTTGAGTGTCCTTGGATTGTGATAATCTTTCATTATTATATTGTAAGACCCCAAAAAGTTCTCTCATAGTTTGGGACTTAGAGCCTATCAAGTGAAGTGTAATTCCGGCCTTAAAAGACCAAGAAATGGCTTCCAAAGTGAGAAATATTTTAAACCATGTAGAATTTCCCTAATATTGACTTTTTGTCATGTAAAGAATTTAATAAGCTTTCCGTTGATACCAAATTCGCAAAAAATACGACACTCGGGCGAAGATTTAGAGTCAGTTTAGGGAGACAGTGTGCCACCTGGCACTTTAGCGCATCGCGGAGCCAGCCAAAATGGCAATTGTTAAATTCCAGTAAGCCTCCGCGATTCCACTGCGTCACGGTGACTTTCTAGTTTTCAACCAAGGTGGCAATGTGATTTATACCGCATCGTGCCAAGGCTCAGTTTCCCAATTGTCTAATCTCCAGTAAGCTGGCGCGATTATGGCACATCGTGCCAGCACGTAAAATCAGGATTTTTCCAGTTCCAAAATTTTAATTCTAAGGGCAAAAAGTGTCTTTTTCCAACCTCTATATATACTCTTTAACACGAGATTCAACACATTTACACCCAAATATCATTGTTTTCTCTCAATTTTCTTCAAGAACAAGGCCTAGGGTTTCTAATCTAAGACCCAAATCATCAAGGTTTCACCATGAATCTTTCAAGAAGTACATAGAAAAGTATGTTAGATGTTGATTCTTAGGTTCCTTCCATCCAAGAATTTAAAGAATCCTTTTCAAAATTATAAAGTTTATGTTTTATGAGTTTTCATGATTTATGTGAATAAAAATTGAAGTTCATGTTGTTGATAAGTTTTGATTCATGTTTTGATTATAAAGATTCAAGCTTTGAACTTAGTATGTGTTGATTATGTGATGTTCATGATAAAGCCCCTTCAAGAAGCATGTTGAATTATGTAATCATATTAATTGGGTGTATTGAATGTTGTATGACCAAAGTGTGCCACCCATATGTTTGATAGAGTGATTATGTGAAGAAGATAGTACCATTATATCATGTTAAGTACGAAATACCCTATTATGTGTTAACTAGTGCATGCCAAGTATTTGTTGAAGGAACTTTGTGAATGAATTAAGATATGTTGTAAGCATTCCCATGTGCGTGCATTCCTTATTGAATGAGTTAAGAGACAATAGCATGCCTCCCTATACAATTACATGGTTAAGACTCCTAAGTGGTTGAAGTAATGCTTTATTGACTATGTTGCAAATGATAGTCTATTTGGACATGTTTATCACAGTCTTTATCAATGATATTCTTGTCTTTTCTCGTAGTAAGGATGATCCTAAAGACTACCTTAAAATTGTGTTGCAAACTCTTAGTGATCACCAGTTGTTCGCCAAATTTAGTAAATGTGAATTTTGTCTAAGATCTTTAGCTTTCCTCGGTCATATTATTTTCATTAATGGTATTTAAGTTGATCCCCAAAAGACAAAACCAGTAATAAACTGGCCTAGACCTATCTCTCCATCAGACATCCAAAGTTTCTTGGGTTTACCTGGCTATTATAGATGATTTGTTGAGGTTTTCTCTGCTATTGCATCCCCTATGTCTAGATTAACTCACAAGAAAGTTAAGCTTCAGTGGCCAGATTCCTGTGAGAAGAGTTTTCAATAGTTGAAGACTTGACTTACCTCAGCACCAATTTTAGCATTCTCTGATAGTACAGATAGGTTCGTTGTATATTATGATGCCTCTAGAATCGGTTTGGGTTGTGTTTTGATGCAAAAAGGTAAGGTTATAGCCAATGCCT
>NW_025828107.1:0-1242 GCF_002878395.1 Capsicum annuum | reverse complement strand
CTTGGGTGTGGAGGACTTGGAACAACTTTCAGCAGAAGAACTTCATATGCCAAGTTCGTATCTTATCACATTAAATGGACTTATTCTAGGCAAGCACAAGAGTCCACAGGTATGTTCGAAGTGGAACAACTATAGTTCTCAATTTTCTGCATCTGAAGATAGCTTGTTGTTCGCCTTTCACCAATAATCTGTTCTTTTAATCAGCGATTTGCTAATGCAATGAGGAAGCTACGGAGGGCTGGTAAAATTGGGGAGTTTGTAAGCATCTTCGTGAATCAAAAGCAGGTAATTTGACGGTTCTTTTGCATCTTCGTCCTAATATTATTTTTTTTTCACATTTTTAAACTACCTATGTTTGGTTTGAAACCCCTTTTGGTTCAAGCTGTCAGGATGAAGACTTGATTCAAGGGACCAAAGGATTCCTTGGTATCTTCTAGTACTTGACCTAAGGGAATATAGCTACTATATGTTTTACTTTTCAACCAAGGGGTATGAAGTCTCACTTTTCGTGCTAATGGAAGGAAAATGGGACATTTGCCATTAATGCTGCCATTTGCCTGTTTTACTTAAAATGGGACAACTGAAATTTGAGAGGCTGGACCGAGCAACTGGATATATTTTTGAGAATTGGAGATCCCATGTCTTTGAATTTGGTTAAGTTCTGTTAATTTCAAGAGCATAGATATTCCGAGGTCCAAAAAATTGTTCCTTCTGTATCAGGAGCCTTACAGACAAATTCTTATATCTCTTGTAGGTTTTGGTTAGCAAAATATTTCACTTTTCCTCTTTGCTATTATCATTTGAAATTTTCTTGTGAATAATTAGTATGATTTGATTATAAATAATTTGGAGGAAATCTCTTGCAGCGCTGTGTCTACATTGCTTCAGATGGTGGACGTGTTTGTCGCCCGCTTGTCATTGCTGACAAAGGTGTTTCCAGGATTAAAGAGCATCACATGAGAGAGTTGAGGGTAGTCATCTTACCCCTGGATCGTCCTTCTGAATTGTGTAATTTCTTGTCAATTCCACATCTGATCTAATTTTATTTATTGAAGGATGGTGTGCGTGACTTTGACAGCTTTCTAAGGGATGGTTTGATAGAATATCTTGATGTCAACGAGGAGAACAACACATTGGTCTGTGTCAAGCAAATGAAAAGTGTATTTTATGTTAAAGAGTATTAGTTACGCTAGAACTGACTGCAAAAATGCATGTTTTTCAGATTGCTCTATACGAAAAGGA
>NW_025828106.1:0-1213 GCF_002878395.1 Capsicum annuum | reverse complement strand
GACAGGAGGTGGGATCGGTTCCGGGACAGGGCCTTCTCTTTTCCGTAGCAAACTCACATGAAACACATCGTGAATTAAGGAACCAGGAGGTAATTCAATCCGATATGCAACCTTTCCTACCTTAGCAAGAATTTTGTAAGGGCCAAAAAAACGCGGACTTAACTTAGCTGATGCTCGGGAGACCATACTTGACTGTCTATATGGCTGTAGTTTAACATAAACATGATCCCCTACCTCAAATTCCAATTCACGATGGCGTTGGTCCGCAAAATGCTTCATACGGTCTTGAGCTTTGAAGAGGTTGGCTCGTAAGGTTTTCAGCATCCGATCACGGTCTTGAAGGTAGTCTTCGACAGCTTGAACCTTAGTCGTTCCTGGAACATACGGCAAGATTTTTGGAGGCAGCCGTCCATAAACAACCTGAAAAGGAATCAGCTTGGTGGAAGTGTGAACTGAAGTATTATAGCTATATTCCGCCCACGGTAGCCAATCCACCCATTTTTTTGGCTTGTCACAAACAAAACAACGCAAGTATTGTTCCAGAATCCGATTGACAACTTCTGTTTGTCCATCCGTCTGCGGATGATAGCTAGAACTCATGCATAAAACCGACCCTTGCAGCTTGAATAGAGCTTGCCAAAAGGAACTTATGAAAATTTTATCACGATCACTTACAATGGTTGAAGGGATACCATGCAAGCGGACAACGTTGGCTACAAAATCCCGAGCTACACTTGAAGCAGTAAATGGGTGCCGCATAGGAACAAAGTGGGCATATTTTGAGAGTCGATCTACAATCACCATTATCACTGTAAACCCGTTAGACGCAGGTAATCCTTTCACGAAATCCATGCTAATGTCCTCCCAAATTCTGTCTGGAACCGGAAGTGGCTGCAACAACCCAGCAGGCTGCATGGTGTCCGTCTTGGCTCGTTGACACTCATGACATTCCCGGATATATCTTTTCACAAAATCTTTCATGCCCATTATCTCCTTTATTTCCGCACAACTACTTCTAAGACTATTTCAAAGAAAGAGCACAACTACTTCTAAGACTATTTTAAAGAAAGAAATCCACCACCCATTAGTTAGCATCATAACAGGATGATTTTAAGCGAAGTAGAAGTAGACCAAAGAAATGTTGGAGCGAGGTGGTTAGACATGATATGGAGAAGCTTCAACTTACTGAAGACATAGCCCTAGATAGGAAGCT
>NW_025828105.1:0-4619 GCF_002878395.1 Capsicum annuum | reverse complement strand
ATTCACCACTCTTGCTCAGTCAGTTGCTACACAAAATAAATGGCAAACAGTCATTCCATCCAACCCAGTGGCCAGTTCAGCTGCAGTCAGGATTCGGGACTTCACACGAATGAATCCTCTATTCTTTTTTAGGTCCAAGTCAGAAGAGGATCCTCAGGAGTTCTTTGACAAAGTTTAGAAGGTCATGGATATCATAGGAGTTACTTCTTGTCATAGTGTTGAGCTAGCTACATATCAGTTGCAGGATGTTGCTCACACTTAGTTCAAGCAGTAGAGATCAGAGAGGTCAGTTGATGTAGGGCCCATAGAGTGGAAGGACTTTATCACCACATTCTTAGATAGATTCTTTCCCCAAGAGCTTAAAGAAGATAAGGTGTTGGAATTTATCAACCTCAGGTAGGAAAACATGATGGTAAAAGAGTATTCTTTTAAGTTTATTCAATTATCTAGATATGCCCCTCATATAGTTACAGATAGTAGGGCCAAGATGAGTAAGTTTGTCTCTGGGGTGAACAATAGCATGGTGAATGAGTGCAAAACCTCCATGTTGAATAGTGATGTCGACATAACTAGGCTTCTAACTCATGCTCAGCAGATAGAAGAGCATAAGATGAGGGAGAAACAGAATAAGATAGCAAGGACATGTAGTTTCACTTTGCTCAGCCAAAGTCAGAGAAAGAAAATTGTTCTCAGTCTCATCCTAGGTCATCAAATCCAGCTTCTTCTTCAGCTTGTACTGGCATCAGAGATAGGACACCAGTCTCTAAGTCTCAGGGCAGTGTTAGTAGCGCCCACACTCATCCTCTTTGCAAGACTTTTGGCAAGAACCATCAGGGTATTTGTAGAGTTGGCAGTGATATCTATTTTGGATATGGCAAGCCAAGCTAGCCAAGCTACAGAATTAGAGAGTGTCCGCAGACAGGTCCGCAGGGTTAGCAGAACTTTTCCACAGCTCAGTTTGGTCTTCCAAATCAGTAGGGTGCCATTTCCAGTGCTACTAGTGGGCAACGCCCACATAGACTTTATGCTCTCCAATCCTGACAAGATCAGGAAAATTCTCTTGATGTGGTTACTGGTACATTACAGACCTTTCATGTACATGTTTATGCTTTGATAGATCTAGGAGCTTGCTTGTTTTTTGTTACTCCTTACATAGCAGTTGATTTTAGAGTTAGTCCCAAAATTTTAGCAGAGCCCTTCTCAGTCTCTACCCCAGTGGGTAAAACTATCATTGCCCGATGGGTATACAGGAACTGTCCGATTATGATATCTCAAAAAGTCACTTCAGCAGACTTAGTCAAATTAGAAATGAATTATTTTGATGTCATTCTCGGCATGGATTGGCTTTATTCCTATTATTCCATAGTCGACTGTTGAAACAGAAGAGTCCAGTTCCAGTTTTTGAATAAACCCATCCTTGAGTGGAGGGGTAGTACTTCTACTTTCAGGGGTCAGCTTTTTTCTTACCTTCGGGCAAGGAAAATGATATCTAAAGGATGTGTCTATCATCTTATTTATGTTAAGGACTCTAATTTCGCAACTCCCAGTCTTGAATCAGTTCTAATCATGAATAAATATTCAGATATCTTTCCCTATGATTTTCAAGGATGCCTCCCGAAAGAAAAATAGAGTTTAGCATTGACCTTCATCTAGATACTCAGCCTATATCTATTCCACCATACAGAATGGAACCAACAGAACTCCAAGAACTGAAAAAGCAGTTGAAGGATCTCTTAGACAAGGGATTCATCAAACCCAACGTATTCCCGTGGGGTGCACCAGTCTTATTCGTGCGCAAGAATGATGGTTCTCTCAAAATGTGCATAGATTACCCTCAACTCAATAAAGTCATGGAAAGAACAAGTATCCATTTTCCAGAATTAATCACTTGTTTGACCAACTTCAGGGTGCCAGTTATTTTTCCAAGATAGACCTCAGATCCAGCTATCATCAGCTCAAAGTCAGAGAATGTGACATTCCAAAGACAACTTTACAAACTCAGTATGGTCACTTTGAATTCCTAGTCATGTCCTTTGGTCTTACCAATGCCCCAACAATTTTCATGGACTTGATAAATCGTGTGTTCAAGTAGTACTTGGACATGTTCATCATAGTCTTCATAGATGATATCTTTGTCTATTCCATCAATGAGAGTGATCATGCAGAACATCTCAAAACATACTTCAAACTCTTAGAAATCTACAGTTATTCACCAAATTTAGTAAGTGCAAATTTTGGCTAAGGTCAGTAGAATTTGTTGGTCATATCATTTCTGATGATGGCATTAGAATTAATCCTCAAAAGATCGAAGCAGTAAGAAACTGGTCTCCCCCTGTCTCTCCATCAAATATCAGGAGTTTCTTGGGTTTGGCTGGCTATTACAGATGGTTTGTTGAGGGATTTTTGTCAATTGCATCCCTTATATCCAGATTGACTCAGAAAAACATCAAGTTTCAGTGGTCAGATCCTTGTGAGAAGAGTTTTAAGGAGTTGAAGACTCGACTCACCTCAGCTTCAGTCTTAGCTCTTCCAGATAGTTCAGATGAGTTCATAGTATACTGTTATGCATCCAAAGTAGGTTTGGGTTGTGTACTCATGCATCATGGTAAGGTCATAGCCTATGCCTCCAGACAGCTTAAACCCCATGAGAAGAATTATACGACTGATGATCTAAGTTATCAACCATAGTTTTTACCTTAAATATTTGGAGGCATTATCTATATGGAGTTCATGAAGATGTCATCACAGATCATAAAATCCTTCAGTACATATTCTTTTAAAAAGATCTCAATCTTCATTAGAGAAGGTGGTTAGAGCTCTAGAAAGATTACGACATAAGTGTCCTTTATCATCCGAGCAAGGACAATATAGTGGCCAATGCGCTCAGTAGACTTTCTATGGGTATTGTTACTCATGTTGAGGACAGTAAGAAGAAGTTAGCTTAGAAAGTTTATCAGCTTTCCATACTAGGTGTCTGCCTAGTTGATTCAGCAGAGGGCAATTTATAGGTTCAGAGTAGTTTAGAATCATCTCTAGTATCCGAGGTAAAAGAAAAGTAAGATAGAGATCCCAACCAAGTCAAGTTGAAAGAGTCAGTCAAAGATCAGAAAGTAGAGGTTTTATCCCAAGGGGGAGATAGTGTTTTATGCTTTCAAGATTGTTTGTGTGTTCTAGATGTAGATGACTTAAGGCCATAAATTCTTGTAGAAGTGAATAGTGCATGATACTTTATTCACCCAGGGGCCACTAAGATGTACCACGACTTGTGGGAGATCTATTAGTAGAGTGGAATAAAGAGAGATGTTGTAGAGTTTATGGCTAAGTGCTCTATATGTCAACAGGTTAAGATAGAGCATCAGAAGCCTAGTGGTCCTATGTAGGAGTTCACTATTCCTACTTGGAAGTGGGAAGAAATGAACATGGACTACTCGTCATCAGCATGATTTAGTTTGGGTAATTATAGATAGAATGACCAAATCAGCTTATTTCCTTCCAGTTCATACCTCTTATTTAGCTGAGGATTATGCCAAACTCTACATCAGGGAGTTGGTCAGATTGCACGGTGTTTCGTTATCTATTTTTTCAGATAGAGGTACCCAATTCACCTCTCACTTCTAGAAAGTATTCCAAAAGGGTCTTGGTACCCAAGTTTATCTCAGTACAACCTTTCATCCTCAGATAGATGGTCAACAAGAAATGACCATTCAAACTTTAGAAGATATGATAAGAGCGTGTGCAATTGATTTCAAGGGAAGTTGGGATGATCACTTACCTTTTATTGAGTTTACATACAACAACAACTATCATTCTAGCATTAAGATAGTTCTATTCGATGCTCTCTATGGTAGGAGATGCAGATCTCGTTGGTTGGTTCGAAGTTAGTGAGTTCATAGTCATTGGGCCTGATTTAGTATTCGATGCCTTAGAAAAGGTTTAGTTTATCAGAGAAAGACTTTGAGCTCTGACAAAAGTCGTATACTGATGTTTGTAAAAAGTATTTCAAGTTTGAGATTAGTGATTATGTTTATCTAAAGATATCTCCCATGAAATGAGTGAAGAGATTCGGCAAGAAGGGAAAGCTCAGTCCCCGATATGTCGGTCCCTTCAAGATTCTCAGTCGCTTTGGTAAGGTAGCTTATGAGCTCGAGTTGCCTTTCGATCTAGCCTCAGTTCATCCAGTCTTCTATGTCTCTTTGACCAAGAAGTGCATAGGTGACCCAACAGTCGTAGTCCCTATTCAGAGCATAGATGTTCAGAACAACCTCTCTTATGAAGAGATTTCAGTCGAGATTCTTGACTATCATACTCGTAGATTGAGGAATAAAGAAGTCCTTTTAGTTAAAGTTCTTTGGCAGAATCAGTCCGTTGATGGAGCTACTTGGGAAGCAAAAGTAGATATACAAACCAAGTATCCTTACCTCTTCTCTACAAACTCAGATATAGCTCAAGGTAACAGTTCTCCTTAAGCTTATTTAGTTTTCATATTTAGTTCCAACACAAACTTGGCATCCAGTTTCATGTTCAAAATTCCATTATAAACTTGATATGAAGTACCATTGCATTCATATATCGGTTCAGTCATATAATAATGCATCAGATATGCATTCTTATTTAAGAAC
>NW_025828104.1:0-13159 GCF_002878395.1 Capsicum annuum | reverse complement strand
TTTGACCTTCCCCAAAGTGATTTGAAAATATGTATGTATGAAAACATGTATTTAAGAATGAATTCTTGTTGAGAGCATGAATTTTGGTGAATTCCCTCTTATTATGAATTTTCAGATTTTTCATAGCATATGAATTATTTTGCAATGCATTCTTGAAAAGCACTATATGAAATGGTTGAACTCTTGTTATGATTTAGAGGTGATTTTAAATCACTAAAGAGGGAATTTAGCATGAATGTTTAATGTTCATAATGCATGTAATAAACTAGTGCATGATTTGCTAAAAGCACTAGACCACCACATGTTTGATGAAGTTTTTGCATGATTTTGACTTGAGTTTCGGAACACGAAATATTCTATATTAGTTGCATGTTTTTGGGTGGTCTAAGCTTTGCTTTAAATGAAAGATTTATCTTAATGTATTATGGCTCAGAAATCATGACTTGCAAGTCTTGGTATGACGATACCAAACTCAGAAAATGCCATAACAAATTGAAATTCCACACTCTTTAGGGTTTCAAACTAAAAACCCAAGTAGTTCAAGATTCAACCATGGATTTTCAAAACAAATTGAAGAATCGGAATCCCCGCAATGTAGGCTTCAAGAAGCACCCACCACTTTCTGAAATAGAGGTACGTAGGGCTATCCAAAAAATCTCATGGGCTTGAAATTCATGTTTTAAGAATGGGGGTTTTGAAATTACGAATATAATCATGATTTAAATGTTTCAATGATATTGATTTGGTCTTTAGGCCTTTGCCCAAAGTGTTTTGATATATTATATATGTACATGCATGTGTTTCGAAAAGATGATAACTTGAGAGGATGAATTATATGGAATCCCTCTCTTGATATGATTTTGTTTTAAATTTTCATATGATGTGAATTGTTTGAAAGCATCTTGAAAAGCATGAAATGAAATGTTTTGAAAATTGTTATGATTGGAGATGATTTTAACTTGCAAGGAGAGGGTTGTTTATGTTGAAACATGTTGAATATAATGGTTGAATGAAAAGAGTGATGTGATACTAATGACTTGCAAGTCGGGTATGACGATACCCTACAGAATATGAGATGTAATTGAATTAAATAAAGTTTGAATGAATTGATTTTACATGAGATAGGTGGATGCCCGAAGAAGGCGTTTGAGTGAAAGGGCTCATTGCTGGAAACCGTCTTTGCCGACAAGGGAATTTGGTACCCTGCTTTGTGATATTGTGTACCTGATATATGTTATCCCAATTTGGGACTATGGTTAGGAGCCATGCTTTGTGATCTTGTGCACTGCCATACTTCATTGGGTCGAGATACCCTGCTGTGTGATCTTGTGTGTCTTCCCCTCACTTATACTCTAATCTCGGCGGCAACCGAGGTTTAACAGTTGGTATAAATAAGATATTGTAGGGTATTCCACCTAACTCAGTTGCATTGCATGGTTGTTGAAAAATTATTACATTATGCCCATGTATTTTCAAATGATTTGATACGAAACTGATTTATAATATCTCTCACTTATATTTTATAAAATATTGTATTTTTATTTTTTTGGATTACTCTGCGAACCAGTACATTTGTATTGAACTCTTCCCCTCCCAGGTTCAAAGGTACAGTCTAGGGGTCCAGAAAATCAGTAGATCCTTCAGGCAGATTTGCAGAGTCACTTGGTGAGCCTTCTATATTCCGGAAGGCCTAATATCTGGCAGCTTATTTATCATTTAGTAGTTTTTGGGTCTACTGGGGGCCTTGTCTCAGTTTTTCAGACAGTTGTTTGTTTCAGTCATGTAGTAGAGATTTCGCAGACGGTTTTTCAGATGTTGATAGAGGTTGTGGGACATTACTTCCCATTTTTGTTTTCATGTGATTCATGACCATGTTTTCATAATATTGTGTATCTTCCGCATTTCTGTTATCATATGAATTATGTGCATGATTACCAGAAAGATAGGGGTGTTTCGGCCCTTCATGGTTCGGAATACCCGTTACGGCCAGGGCCCCTGTTTGGGTCGTAACAATTAGGTCAAAGTAAAGTATTCTTTTTTTAATAAAATCGGTCCACATAAATAACTGTCTAATCAAGTATAAGGATTTGCCATTTGTTTTGTTTTTTCTTTTGCAAGCTTTGATATTTTACATCAAATTGAATGATTTTTTGTGATGCAACTTTCTTTGAAATTTCTATAGCAAGAATTTTGTGACTTTAATGTTATGAAAAGTAAGTATAGTTCAAAATATATTAGATATAATGTTAGTCTAAGAGTGGATATGCTCCACTAGTTTAAAGATGAGAAATGAGACCCAAACATATCTGCATCACATACCATATGATTTTTGTCTGAATTAAATTGAATTATTCCATGCCCTTTTTCATTTTGCTATTAAATTTAATATCAGTGAGCTTTATTTTGTGATAATGTTAAAGTGGCAAGACTACATTGGTAATGAACTATATCTTTTTATTTATTTGGAAGTGAAAGGGATTTGTTTGAAATTTCTCATCAAGACATGAAAAAAATATTATCTTATGAATTTCCATGGAAGAAACTTGTACATTGACTCGAGAATGACAAAATTTAAGTATTTGCAGTGGGCTCTTTCTTTTTTTCGAGAGTAAAACTTTCGACAAAATTTTTAATGTTTGAGAATGACATTCTACTACTCTTTTGGCTACTTAAATATACTTGACTAGATCAATTATTGGTCCAGCAAAGTATTTTTTTCAATAAAATAGGTCCACATAAATAGATGTCTAATCAAGTATAAGGACTTTCTTATGCAAGCTTTGGAATTTTACATCAAATTGAATGAATTTGTGTGATGTACAGCAAGACTTGGAAAATACAACACATCTACCACTTAAAATTCATTATCTTTCTTGACTTAATTTCCTCCGATGTTTTTTTTTTTTTGAGGGAGGTACAACCCATTAACAATGCATTCTTTCAGTAACAATGGAATTGATTGATATGAAGAAAGTTCAAACACATACAAACAAGCATATGGAGATGATTATTCAACAAAACGAAGACTCATTGACTTTAAAGTCGTTCTGATTCTACGCGTTAGTTTACACGCAAGGCTTGTATTGTTTTATTACAATATAAATAGTGTACCCTGCACCAATTTCATCAACAACAAAAATTATCAACTCAAAATCGTTTAACATGATGGTTTCGAAAATATTCTCTTTACTTCAGTTTTTCACTCTCTTTACAATTACTTTTGCTTCCACTGAGGAAGCAACTGCTCTCCTTAAATGGAAATCAACTTTCAAGAACCAGAATAATTCCTTATTGGCTTCATGGCAACCAAGTTTTGATGCATGCAACGACTGGTACGGAGTTTCATGCGTTAATGGTAGGATGAACACATTGAATATCACGAATGCTAGTGTCATTGGTACACTCTATGCTTTTCCGTTTTCATCTCTCCCTTTTCTTGAGTATCTTGATTTTAGCATGAACAATTTGTCTGGCACCATCCCACCTGAGATTGGTAATCTCACTAATCTTGTCTATCTTGACTTGAATACCGATCAAATTTCGGGCACAATCCCATCACAAATTGGCTCACTAGTCAAGCTTCAGATCCTCCGCATATTTGACAACTATTTAAATGGTTCCATTCCGGAAGAAATAGGTTACCTAAGGTCTCTTACTAAGCTTTCTTTGGGATGGAACTTCCTAAATGGTTCTATTCCTCCTTCATTGGGGAATTTGAACAACTTGTCCTATTTGTTTCTTTATAATAATCACCTTTTTGGTTCCATTCCGGAAGAGATAGGTTACCTAAGGTCTCTTACAGAACTAGCTTTGTCTACCAACTCTCTTAATGGTTTTATTCCTGCTTCATTAGGGAATTTGAACAACTTGTACCTTTTGTATCTTTATGAGAATCAACTCTCTGGTTCCATTCCGGAAGAAATAGGTCAGCTAAGGTCTCTTACAGAACTAGCTTTGTATTCCAACTCTCTTAATGGTTCTATTCCTCCTTCATTGGGGAATTTGTACAACTTGTTCCTTTTGTATCTTTATAATAATCACCTTTCTGGCTCCATTCCAGAAGAAATAGGTTACCTAAGATCTCTTACAGAGCTAGATTTGAGTACCAACTCTCTTAATGGTTCTATTCCTGCTTCATTGGGAATTTGAACAACTTGTCCTATTTGTATCTTTTTGAGAATCAACTCTCTGGCTCCATTCCGGAAGAAATAGGTCAGCTAAGGTCTCTTACTGAACTATCTTTGAGGACCAATTTTCTTAACGGTTCTATTCCCGCTTCATTGGGGAATTTGAACAACTTGACCCTTTTGAATCTTTATGAGAATCACCTTTCTGGCTCTATTCCTGCAGAGATAGGAAAGATGAAGTCACTTCTGAATTTAAGCTTATACACAAACAATCTTTCTGGTCTAATTCCGGAAACTATAGGTTACTTAACTGAGCTCAAACTTCTGTACCTTTATGATAATCAACTCTCTGGCCCAATTTCTAGTGAGTTTGGGAATCTGAAAAACCTCAATGATCTAGAATTATCCAGTAATCAACTCACTGGTTCAATTCCGTCTTCCTTTGGAAATTTGAGAAATTGCAATTCCTGTTTCTCGGCAACAACAATCTGATTGAGGAAATTCCTTCATCTATTTGCAATTTGATGTCACTGACAGTCCTGCATTTGTCGAGAAACAACTTGAAGGGAAACATTCTGCAATGCTTGGGTAATATCAGTGGCCTCCAGTATGTGATGATGTCACATAATAATCTCCGTGGAGAGCTCCCGTCGTCTATTTGAAATTTAACATCACTACAAATTCTAGATTTGGGTAGAAACAATCTAATTGGAGCAATTCCACAATGTTTTGGCAACATGAGTCGTCATCTTGAGGTTCTTGATATGCAGCACAACAATCTTTCCGGTACTCTTCCAACAATTTTAGCTTTGGAAGTGCACTCAAAAGCTTCAATTTGCATGGAAATAAGCTAGAGGGAAAAATTCCACGATCCTTGGAAAATTGCCAACGACTAGAAGTTCTTGATTTAGGAGACAATCTCCTCAATGATACATCTCCAATGTGGTTGGGAACTCTTCCTGAGCTGCGAGTTTTAAGCTTGAGATTGAATAAGTTGCATGGACAAATTAGAACTTCAGGAAGTGAATACATTTTTCTTGAGCTTCGAATCTTAGATCTCTCTTGCAATGATTTTTCAAAAAACTTGCCGACGATTTTGTTTCAATATCTGAAAGCCATGAGGACAACTGATCAAACATCGAAGGAACCAAGATATCTTGGAGATTCATATTACCATGATTCTGTTATGGTTTCATCCAAGGGGCTGGAGCTTGAACTTCGCCGAATTTTGACTATTTACACAACCATTGATCTTTCGAATAACAAATTTGAAGGATACATTCCAAGTATTATGGGAGATCTTATTGCGCTTCGCGTTCTAAATTTATCTCATAATGCATTGCAAGGTCCTATTGCAATCACTTGGAAGTTTATATTCAGTTGAATCACTGGACCTGTCAGGTAACCATCTTGTAGGAGAGATACCACCACAATTTGCTTCTCTTACGTCTCTTGAAGTCTTAAATCTCTCCTACAATCATCTCGAAGGGTGCATTCCTCAAGGAAATCAATTCCATACCTTTGAGAACAATTCATATGAAGGTAATGACAGATTACGTGGATTCCCACTTTCAAAAGGTTGTGGTAATGACGGTCATGATTCAGCATCAGAGAAAACTTATGTTGGATCTACGCTTGATGAAGAAAGCAACTCTGAATTTCTGAATGGTTTTTGGAAAGGCGCTCTTATGGGGTATGGAACCGGACTATGCATTGGATTGTCCATAATATATATCTTGATCTCAACTGGAAATATGAAATGGCTTGAAAGAATCATTGAAGAGCTGGGACACAAAATTATGATGGCAAGGAGAAGGAAGCAGCGAAGGCACAGGAATTATAGAAGAAGAAATAATTGATTCTAGAACTTACAGGTATTCAAAGCTAAGTTCTACACTCATATATTAGTTTTCATGTTTTTTTTCAATAACAACAACTAATCGATACTCTCTCCAAAGCATATTTTTCTTCCAAGGGAAAAGGAGGAAAAATTCGGATGAAGAATTGAATGAAGACGAGGAAGATGATGGTTGTGGCGTGGGGAAGCTCATGTTGTTTGAGGGAGGTGAGCATCTGACACTAGAGGATGTTCTGAATGCGATGGGGCAAGTGATGGAGAAGACTAGTTATGGGACTATTTATAAGGCAAAACTAGGTGACGGTGGAACGATTGCTTTGAGGCTGTTGAGGGAAGGGAGTTGTAAGGATGGAGGTACATATTTAACTGTGATTAGACAGCTAGGAAGAGTTCGACACGATAATTTGATTCCTTTGAGAGCTTTCTATCAAGGGAAGAGAGGGGAGAAGCTTCTCATTTATGATTATCTCCCAAACAGAAATAATCTTCATGAACTTTTCCATGGTAAAGTGATCTAGCTTCCTTGCATTGTGTTTTCATGTTTACTCTTTTAAGTTTATTACTCGATATCTATTCAAGCTCAGTCACATTGGTCCGATGCCCTCGTCCTTATACATGTTTTCATGACCCGAGCCGGGGCCCTGGCTGCGACGGGCATCCCGAACTATCAAGGTCGGAGAGACCCCTGTAACTCCCCAACCCACTAGTGATATTGTCCGCTCTAGACCCAGGCCCGCACGGCTTTAAAACGCGTCACTAGGAGTAAGGCTTGCTTACTTATATACCCACCAGCATCCCTCCTGTGTTTTGCCAATGTAGGACTCCTTCCTAAGTTGGGGTGTTACACATGTACTCGCAAGTATATATACCAATCAAAATCTATGTAAGCTCAGCAGCTTTGATTTTTTGCTTGAGTGACTCTTCACAAGGCGGGGTGGTAATTGAAGTATTAGTGCATAAATAGATTATTTACAACAGCCTGGAAAAACATAGATGTAACTAAAACTTAGCATCTTAAGAGAAAATGAATTAGTAATCTAATGCACAAAATAGAGAACTTATGTTACATGTTGTAGAAATATTGCATTTATTCTGTCGCTAAGTTAATCCAACGTGTATCTTCTCATATGTATCTTCCGATACGTGAACTACCATATATGTATACCTATTTGGTCAACAAAGAAGTAGTTTGCACAAATAAAATGTTGGAACCCCAGAATTTTGATCTCCTTGATCGTTCAACCTTAAATGGCTGTACAATATTGTTTGCGCTGTACGTTATTCTTTCTTAAAGAATGCTGATCAGGTATAGGAAGAAATATTAATGTGAAATTGATGTGAAGGGAGGTATAGGTTACGGCATGTTCAATCACTTTGTTCCATTAATCTTCCATCCTCAAGAAACTTAGTATTAGCTGTTTAATGGTGAAAGCAATTCTTTGTCCTGAGCCGGGGGTCTATCGGAAACAACCTCTCTACTTCTTCGGAGGTAGCGGTATGGACTGCGTACATCTTACCTTCCTCAGACCCCACTTTGTGGGAATACACTGGGTTTGTTGTTGTTGTTGGCTCGATCTCGGCAATGCTTGCAAAGTTAATTTGGATAATTATTGATTGCACCATTTGAACCCCAAACCAAACCTGGTAGCAATTCTAGTGGCTCTACTTTACTGTAAATGATAGACATTATAGGATGACTGAATTTGATTTATGATATTTCCTGATTTTCTACAGAATCAAGAGTTGGGAAGCCAGTGTTGAATTGGGCTAGAAGACACAAAATAGCATTGGGCATCGCCCGAGGACTAGCACACCTCCATGGTCTGGACACACCCGTAACTCATGGGAATGTTAGGTCAAAGAATGTTCTTGTCAATGAATTCTTTGTTTCCAGACTTACCGAATTTGGACTTGACAAGATAATGATCCCATCTGTAGCTAATGATATTGTATCCGTTGCAAAAGCCGAAGGTTACTAGGCACCAGAGCTGCAAAGGATGAACAAGTGCAATTCGAGAACTGATGTTTATGCTTTCGGTATCCTACTGCTCGAGATTCTTCTAGGAAAGAAACCTGGAAAGAATGGCCGGGACAATGTTGATTTGCCTGCATTAGTTAAAGTGGCAGTTCTGGGGGAAACGACACTGGAGGTATTCGATATGGAGCTTTTGAAGGGAATTAGGAATCCAATGGAAGAAGGTTTGGTTCAGGCCTTGAGACTTTCAATGGGTTGTTGTGCTCCTGTTGCTACTGTTAGACCGTTGATGGATGAAGTCGTAAGGCAGTTAGAAGAGAACAGACCAAGAAACCGGTCCACTTTGTACAGCCCTGCTGAAACTAGGAGTGGAAGTGGTACTCCCTTTTAAGCTCATGTTGCAACTTTAGTAATCGAGGTGTGTACTATTCTTTATCTTGATCCCGGGGTCTATCGGAAACAACCTCTCTACTTCTTCGGAGGTAGCGGTATGGACTGCGTACATTTTATCCTCCCCAGACCTCACCTTGTGGGAATACACTGGGTTTGTTGTTGTTGTTGTTGCAACTTTAGTAACCAATATTTTTTTCATATTATGCCTCTTTTTCCTCCTAAAGGAAAGGGCTAAATGCCTATAGCTTTCTTACTATTTCAACTTTTTACCTTTGCCTTTGCATTGTTAGGGAAGATATTTTCATAGACAATGTGTCTCATTAGGCATCAAATTGGTTATTACAGTGTGCTATCTTTCAGTTTATCTTGCAACTAACTAGTCCATCTATGAGATGATGATTTTTTTGGTTTCCCATCCGGTGTCCGATGCCTGCATTGGAGCCCCGACTAATCCGGATCGTGCGTTGCAGGGCCCATTTAAGTTGGCAGCGCTCCCAACAGAGTTTTGTCCATACCAGGGTCGAACCCTCGACCTCTAGTTAAAGGTGGAACAGCCCCATCCACGGCACCACAACCCATGTTGGTTCTATAAGATGATGATATGAAAAAGGAACTTCAATGTACTCCAAATGACAGACTGCATCATTTCTGATAGTCAGGTAAGCAGGGCAAACATAAAGCTGACCATTGAAGCTTCTATGGAAACAACCACAATAAGTTATTGACCCACCACACAATTGGATTCTTCAACAGCAGAGGGCCACACAGCCAAGATTTCATTAAGGGAGTTCGAAAATGCACGCACGAACTAGCCAAAGGAGATTTAACATCTACTATGTCTGTAAAGAAAAAATTATTTTAATCATATATTGATAGTGTAATATTTCGTGAAAGGGGGTTTGAATGAACTCCCTGCATATATGCTAGCTCTGCCCCTGGGGCCACAGGTGAACTGGTCCCTACTCTAGTGGGTACAGGGTCAGTCATTCCAACAAGAAAACACAGCCCAGAATTTATGGATTATGGATGATTAAAAAATAAAAAAAGTTGAAAACAGTAAAAAATTGCCTCAACGAGGTTCGAAATAGGGATGCCCCTTCCAATAGAGAAGCTTAAGATCAATTTAAATACCAGTGCACCCAACCAACTTTTTATTTTAGTAGGTGCTTTTATATCTTTTATACCTATTTTTGTATATTTTTCATGTAATTATACCTATTCCGTGTCGAGTTTACCAGGTGCCGGAGCACCCCAAAAAACAAAGACTGAAAATTGAGAATAAGAGAAAAGGATATTTTGTTATAAGTCAAACTAACTACACATGATGCTTGATGATTAGAGTAAAGAATACATGTTGTTAATGAGTAGTTTTCAGACGAAATTTTAAAGACTTGTTTTGAGATGAAATTTCCACAACAAGAGTTACAATGTCTTTTTTGACTTCATTTTTCTCTGCTCTTTTTCGACCAACGAAATGTGTTTAATTATTTGAAATTTAATTTGATTCGATAATTTAAAATCGGTTGAAGGAACTTTCAAACTAAGTTATTCGATGTTTAATTATCCATGTTCAGGGCATTGTTGCTTAGTTTTTGAGATAGATTTGCTCATATGAATAAACATAATGACATCATTAGCCAAACTAAGATGGTTAGCAACAAAGCCCTTTTGATGGTTTATGAGATTATTCTACTTATTAATTTAAGATGAAGACTCATTGACTTGAAAGTCATTCGCCTTATTTTACACGCAAGGCTTGTATTGGTTTATTGCAATGTAAATAGTGTACCCTACACCAATTTCATCCATCAGCAACAAAAATTATCAACTCAATATCGTTTGACAGTACATGATGGTTCCAAAAAATTATCCCTCAATCTCGTCTTATAATACCGAAAAAGGGCATTTTATTATAGGGAAAAGGCTCAAATATGCCACTGACCTATAAAAAATGGCTCATTAATGTCATCCGTTAAATGTTGGGCTCATTTATGTCATCGCCGTTACAAAACTGGCTTATCCATGCCATTACTTTTTAACAGCCGATTTTTGAAAACAGCCTTGCCATGTGGCAGCTTAGTAGAGGGCCACGTCATTTTTTATTTTATTTTTTTTATTTATTTATTAAAACATAATTTTCTTTTAATTTTTTTTGATCCATTAAAAAGAATCCACCCAATTTTTTGATCCATTAAAAATTAATTTGATCTATACTTTTAAAATTTGATTAATTTTTCATGAACAAACAAATATTTAAAGAATTTTTTTTTAAAAAATCTACTACTAAAATTTATAACCAAACGCTATTCTACTTAAGCATATAGTATGTCTTAGCATACATGAAATATTTTGTTTGGCGAATGTAAGTAACTTTCTAGTTTTTTATTTTTTATTAAGCATAGAATGGCATCATCAGCATCAGGGGCGGCTCCAGCAAATTTATGGCCTAAGGAAAAAATCAAACGGAGGCCTTGCATTTTATTTTTTTATATAAAATTTTTCTTTTTTCTATAAATAGTATTTTATATATTTCTTAAAATTTGTAATTTATTATTACTAAATAAAAATAGACCCCTCAAATTTTGGGGTCGTAGGCGGCCGCCTTTTCTCCTAAAGGGTTGAGCCGCCCCTAATCAACATTCAACATTTGTACGTAACACTTTATGCATCATCATTTATCATTGCAAAAACAGGAAGGCAACAACATGCCGACATATAAAGTATACGTAGAGTTGGCAAAATGAGAAGCTAACTATTAATAATATAATAATAATATTTGATGTTTATATATCCCTTCAGTTTCAACTGAAAAATGACAAAAACTTTAGTTAACGTGAATCTTTAAAAAAAAAAAGTGATAAAAAGCGTGGAGTGTATACTCTTTCCGTTCCCTTTTAGTTACTCGCCCGTCAATTAAAATAGCTATTTTATTATAATATATTTATTATACTCTATTGTATTTGAAATTAATTTGAAGAAAAAAACAATTAATATTAAAGGTAAAATATGAAAACAATCTTAATATGTCAAAAATGACAAAAAAACGAATCGAACGAGAATGTTTTAAGAATATATTCATGAAAAATTAATCAAATTTTAAAAATAGATCAAACTAATTTTCAATGGATCAAAAAGTAGCGTGAATTCTTTTTAATGGATCAAAAAAGAATTTTTTAAAAAAAAAAATTTTTAAAAATTAAAAAAATAAAAAATGACGTGGCCCTCTAATAAGCTGCCACGTGGAAAGGCTATTTTTAAAAACCATCTGTTAAAAAGTAATGACATGGATGGGCCGATTTTGTAACGGCGATGGCATGAATGGGCCCAACTTTTAACGGATGACATAAATGAGCCATTTCTGATAGTCCAGTGGCATATTTGAGCCTTTTCCCTTTTATTATATGACTTGGTCATATCTAATGTTTGAGAATGACATTTTCCTACTCTTTTGGCTACTTACATATGCTTGACTAGATTAATTATTGATCCAGTAAAATATTCTTTTTTAATAAAATAGGTCCACATAAATAAATGTCTAATCAAGTATAAGGATTTGTCGGTTCATGAACTAAAAACAATTTACTTTGTTTTGTTTTTTCCTATTTTTTTCTTTTGAAAACTTTGAGATTTTACATCAAATTGAATGAATTTGTGTTATGTAGCTTTCTTTTAAATTTCTACAGTAAGACTTGAAAAATGTAATATATTTCTCACTCACAATTCATTACCTTTTTGGTTTAATTTCCTCTGCTCTTTTTTCTTTTAAGGGAGGTGCAACCCATTAACAACGAGCTCAATGAACTCATTTTTCTCAGACACGAAATACAAATATATTATGAATTGATTAATATGAAGAATGTTCAAACACATACAAACAAATATATGGAGATAATTCCTTCCCTGATTTCTCCGCTTTGATCGCCTTTTTTTTCAATAACAGTGGTGTTTGGACTAACTTGTGTATTGAATACGTGCTATTTTTCACTAGCAAATGCATACCGGATAGCTCAGTCACCACCATGACTTTGGCAGATTGAAAAATCACCTAACATTTTTTGGTCTTGGGTGTGATTTAAGCCTTATTCTCCTGTGTTTTTCACCCATTTCTTTGACAATTAGGCGGCTTTTTGATCATTAAACCACACACACTTCTCGGCACCCATAAGACTCATTATTAGTCTATGAATAATTTCTGTTTCAATAAAATAAATTGAGATCATCATTTACGCTATTATCTAGGAACGAATAAGAGAAAAAGATATTTCTTTATAGTTCATACTAACTACACATGATGGTTGATGATTGGAGTAAAAAATGCGTTCTGTTAATGAGTAGTAACATCAAATGAAAATTCAAAGGGATATGGATTTGTTTGTTGTAATTTTCATATGAAATTTCCACAGCACTTCATTTTTCTCTGCTCTTTTTTTCTTTTCGTTTGGTACCAAAGAAATGCATTTAATTATTTGAAGTTTGATTCAATAATTTAAGACGAGACTCATTGACTTGGAAGTCTTTCTGATGCTACGCCTTATACGACACGCAAGACTTGTTCAGGTTTACTGCTATATAAATAATATACCCTGCACCAATTACATCCATCAACAAAAGAAATAATCAACTCACAATCACTTAATTAGTAGTATATAATGATGGTTCCCAACAAAATATTCTCGTTATTACTTCAGTTTTTCACTCTCTTTACAATTACTTTTGCTTCCACCAAGGAAGCAACTGCTCTCCTTAAATGGAAATCAACTTTCAAGAACCAGAATAATTCCTTATTGGCTTCATGGCAACCAAGTT
>NW_025828103.1:0-2423 GCF_002878395.1 Capsicum annuum | reverse complement strand
TATATATATACACACACTCACACATACACTCACAAACACACTACATAATCATAATTCAAAGATTCACAAAGTATTAACCTATTCAGGGAAACAAAGGCACAATACAAAGCTCGGGTATTGTTGTATTGGAAAGCTTGAAGCATTTAGTAGCTTCCAACAATAAAGATTCAGTTTTTTTTCGAACCAACATTCAGTTCAAGTTTGAAGATTCTTTTAAACTAAAATGCATTGCGTATGATTTTGGCGGCAACTAAGATTTCATTTTTTTATATTAGTTGTTACTATTTTTATTTAATGAACATTTTCTTATTGGTTAAACCAAAAATCGAACCATTAAGCATCAAAAACCGATAAACCAAAAATCGATAAGAAAATATCTTATTGATAGGTTATTGGTTTTGCATATTTAAAATCCGAAAACCAAACCAATAATACATAAAATTGAATCGAATCGGCCGATGCACACCCCTAAGCTCAATAAAAGAGAAAAGGAATAAAATTCCCCTAAATTTGTCATCGAAATTTACATTTACTTTAGCACTTTACTTTATGGGTAATTATTCATCAAGTTAACTATATAAACGGCCCTCATATTCAGAAAATTACATAGTATAGCTCCAATGGTGGGTGACTTGGAATTTCTTATCTCAATAAGAAAAGTCTTGACTAGCATTACTTCCTTTTTAAGTATAGTACAAGTACAATTTTGTCTCTCTACAACTTAAATATTTTTAAAATTTGCACACTCATTTGTCTCTCAAATTCTATTTTTATTATTATTATTTTCAATTTTTTATTTTTTCTTTAATTTTATTTTCATGTTTTAATTCATTTGTCTCAACATTTATTTTTTTCTCTTTTTTTTTTCTCAAACATTATCTATTTCATCTTTTTTTTTTTCTGTCTCAACCTTTATTTTTCTTTTATTTTTTGTTTTTAGCATCTCTCATTTTTTCCCTCATTTTTCTCAAACTTTGTTTTTATTTTTTTCCTCACATTTTTGTTTTTCTCAATTTTTTTAATTCTTCACTTTTTTCTTAATCTTTATTTTTTTCATGTCTTTTTTTTTTCTCACTCTTCTTTTTATTTCTCTATTTTGTTTGATCTCTTTTTTTTTCTCAACTTCTATTATACTTTACTAATAAATAAAAAATTAAATAATCCGCAAAGAAATCTTCTTTTTTTAACATCAAAGTAAATTTAAGTGTATGGATTATTGTTAGAAAGTTCTTGGGGAAAAGTTTTGCCTCCAAGGCAAAAATTATAGAACAACTCATAAATCAAGCACAATGTGGTAGTGTCAAGTCTTACTTGTGGAGCATAACTTGTTGTTTGAAAATCCTTGAGCTAAGTCTTGCTTCTAAGACAAGAGTTATAGAACATCTCACAAATTAAAATACAATATGGTAGCGTCAACAATTGTCTATTAGGCGTAACTTGTTCTTTTGAGAGGTTCTTAGGCTAAGTTTTGTCTTAGAGATAAGACTAATAGAGCATCACATAAATCAAGACACAATATGATATTGTCAACTCTTGTCCATGGGGCATAACTTGTCGGCTAAGTCTCGCCTCTAAGGCAAAAGTTATAGAATATCTCATAAATCAAGACACGATGTAGTAGTGTCAACTCTTGCTCATAGGGCGTAACTTGTTGTTTGAAAGTCCATGGAAAAATTTGAGCTTCTAAGGCAAGAGTTATAGAACATCTCACAAATCAAGATATCTCATAAATCAAGACACAATGTGGTAGTGTCAAATCTTGTCCGCGAAGCGTAACTTGTTGTTTAAAAGTCCTTGGTCTAAGTCTTGCTTTGAGTTATAAAATATCTCATAAATCAATACACAATGTGATGGTATTATCTCTTGACCATGGGGCATAACTTGTTGTTTGATGATCCTTAGGTTGATTCTTACCTCTAAGACAAGAGTTATAGATCATTTCATAAGTAAAAAACATAATGTGTTAGTGTTGACTCTTGCTCAATATATGTAACTTGTTTGAAGATTCTTGAGATAATTCATACCTCTAGGGCGAGAGTTATAGAATATCCCATAAATAGATATAATGTGGTAGTGTCAACTGTTGCCCATGAGGCATAAATTATTGTTTGAAAGTCCTTGAGCTAAGTCTTGCCTCTAAGGCAAGAGTTGTAGAACATCTCATAAATGAAGTCATAACGTGGTAGTGTCAACTCTTGCCCGTGGGGCATAATTTATAGTTTGAAAGTCTTTGATCTAAGTCTTGCCTCTAAGGCAAGAGTTGTAGAACATCTCATAAACGAAGACATAACATGATAGTGTCAACTCTCGCCTTAGAGGATCTTGATTTTGGTAGTCCTCGCAAGGACTTTTTTGGTATTTTAATTTTTTTTTGTGAAGGAAAATTATTACACATGGCTATTAATAGTATCTTTTTGTTACAT
>NW_025828102.1:0-5133 GCF_002878395.1 Capsicum annuum | reverse complement strand
AGTTATAGTTCATGCATATAAACCCTTACTTTCATCCTTACCTCACTCTACGTACCAGTACATTCTCACGTACAGACGCATACTTTTCCTTTGCACTATGGTATTTTATACCATAGGTTCAAATGCACTGGCTTTAGATCATCCTTAGAAGTTTAGATTCTCAGCAGTAGATTAGCAGTGAGTCCTCATCATTCGAGGGCATGATCATTATTTTGTTATTTCAGTTCATATTTAGTAGGTGGATTTAGTTGGGGACATGTCCCATCAACTCCTTATTCAAACAGTTTAGAGGATTTTAAACTAGATATTCAGACTTCAGTATTTTCATTATTTAATTTCAGTTTTGGTATTCTTATACCTTATTCAAACATTATTTCAGTTTTGAACCTTATGGTAGATTTCTGCATATATCTAAGCTATATTATTATTATAGCATTACTGTTATTTAGTTATCACAGCAGGTACCAGTCATAGGTTAGCTAGTGGACCTTAGGGATTATTAGCACCGTGTAGCATCCAGGGTACAGACTCTGGGAGTTACAAACTTGGTATCAAACCTAAGGTTCAATAGAGTCCTAGGAATTCTAAAAGGCGCATCTAGTAGAGTCTTGTGCATGGGTGTGTTGCGCGCCATATTTATGCATAAAAGGATATGGGATATTTTAGGAACAGTTTGCCTTCTTCTAGCATTCATGTCGTGCAAGTGAGCATGAGCTCAAGTTAAACTCTCTGTCTAATCTCTTTTTTCTCTTCTGTTTATAGAATATGTCTCCAAAGAGGACTTGGGAAAGAGGAATGGGAGATTATCCAGCCACTACGCCCAATCAATCTAATCCTTTAGGCGAACATATCTCTCATTAAGAATTCAAAGCGGCATTTACTACTCCAGCTAATTTAGTTGCTGTCCAAAATAAACGTCCATCTATCTTTCTGACCAACCCAGTGGTCAATTCTATTGCAGCCAGGATTCGGGACTTCACCTAAATAAATCTTCTATCTTTACTGGGTCTAAGTCAAATGAGGACCCTCAAGAGTATCGTGATCAGGTGTAGAAGATTACTGACATCATAGGGGTAATAGCTAGTAGAGTGCAGAGCTAGCTGCATATCAATCGTAGGATGTGGCTCACACTTGGTTCAAATAGTGGAAAGTAGAGAGGGTCATAGATGCAGGGCCCATAGAATAGAAAGAGTTTGCCATTGCTTTTCTTGATAGATTCTCTCCCCTAGATCTGACAGAACTAAGGTGTTAGAGTTTATCAACCTCAGGCAGGGCAATATAATAGTGAAAGAGTATTCTCTAAAGTTTAATCAATTATCTAGATACACTTCTCATGTGGTAGTAGATAGCAGATCTCGAATGAGTAAGTTTGTTTCTGGAGTGAATGATAGTGAGGTTAAGGAGTGCAAGACCGCTATGCTGATTAGTGAGATGGACTTAGCCAGGCTAATGATCCATGCTCAACAGATAGAAGAGAAGAAAAATAAGGAGAGGGAAAAGTAGAATAAGAGAGCTAGAACAGGTAGCTTTAACTAATTGCTCAGCCTAAGTAAGAGGGTGGGAATCATTCTCAGTTTCATCCTAAGTCATTAGTTCTAGCTCCATCCTCAGCTAGTGCTCTAGTGCCAAAATTCAGAGACAATAATAGAGATAGGGCACCAGGCTCTAAGTCTCAAGGTAGTGCCAGTAGTTCTCGAACCAATCCTCTTTATCAGACTTATGGCAAGAACCATCAGGGTATTTAAAGGGTTGGCAGTGATGTTTATTTTGGATATGGCAAACCAGTCCACAGAGTTAGAGATTGTCCCTAGTCAGGTTTTCAGGGTCAGCATAACCGTCCTCCAGCTCAGTTTAATCGTCCAAATCAGTAGGGTGCCTCATCCAGTGCCACGAGTAGGCAACGCCCCAATAGACTTTACGCTTTTCAGTCCCAAAGGGATCAGGAAAGTTCTCCTGATGTGGTTACCGGTAGGTTACAGATCTTTCATATACATCTTTATGCTTTGCTAGATCCAGGATCTTCCTTGTCTTTTGTTACTTCTTATATAGCAGTTGATTTTGGAGTCAGTCTCGAAATTCTAGTAGATTCTTTCTTAGTCTTTACCATAGTGGGTAAATCTATCATAGCCCGATGAGTATATAAGAACTGTCTGATTATGGTATCTCAGAAAGTCACTTCACTAGATTTATTCAAATTGGAGATGACTAATTTTGATATCATTCTTGGCATGGATAGGCTTCATTCTTGCTATTCCATAGTCGACTGCAAAAATAGAATTTCCCTATTTCAATTTCCAAATGAACCCATCCTAGAGTGGAAGGGTGCTACTTCAGCATTCAGGGATCATCTTATTTCCTTCCTAAGGGCTAGGATAATGATACCTAAGGGATTTGTTTATCATCTTATTCGAGTTAGGGACTCTAGTTTCGAAACTCCCAGTCTTGAGTTAGTTCCAGTTGTTAATGAATATTCAGATATGTTTCCAGAAAATCTTCCCAGAGTTCCTTATGAAAGGGAAATCTATTTCAAAATAGATCTTATTCCAGATACTCAGCCCATATCTATGCTTCCATATAGAATGGCACTAGCTAAACTTAGAGAATTGAAAGAAAAGTTAAAGAATCTCCTAGACAAGGGATTCATCAAACCTAGTGTGTTCCCGTGGGGTGCACCAGTTTTATTCATGCGCAATAAAGATGGTTCTCTCAGAATGTGTATTGACTACTGTCAGCTAAATAAGGTCACAGTCAAGAACAAGTATCCACTTCCCAGAATCGATGACTTATTTGACCAAATTAAGGGTACTAGTTACTTCTCTAAGATAGACTCAGATCAGGCTATTATCAGCTCAGATTCAGAGAATATGACATTTCAAAAATAGCTTTCCGAACTCTATTGGTCACTTTGAATACTTAGTCATGTCCTTTGGTCTTACCAATGCCCCAGCCATGGCCTTGATGAACTGTGTGTTCAAGTAATACTTGGACATGTTCTTCATAGTCTTCATAAATTATATTATTGTTTATTCCCGTAGTGAGTATGATCATGCAGGCCATTTTAGAATAGTATTGTAGACTCTTAAAAATCATCATTTGTTTGCCAAATTCAGTGAGTGCAAATTTTGGCTAAGTTCAGTAGCATTCCTTGGTCATATAGTTTTCGGTGATAGCATTAGAGTTGATCCCCAAAAGACCAGAGCAGTGAGAAACTGGCCCAGACCCATCTCTCTATTAGATATCAGGAGTTTCTTGGGTTTGGTTGGCTATTACAGATGGTTTATTAAAGGGTTTTCATCTATTGCATCCCTTATGTCCATATTGACTCAAAAGAAAGTCAAATTCCAGTAGTCAGATTCATGTGAAAAAAGTTTTCAGGAGTTAAAGACTCGACTCACCTCAGCCCCAGTTTTGAATCTTCCAGATGGTACAGATGGGTATGTCATGTGCTGTGATACATCCAGGGTAGGTTTTGGTTGTGTCCTCATGCAGCATGGTAAGGTCATAGCCTATGCCTCCAGACAGCTTAAGCCCCATGAGAATAATTATTCGACTCATGATCTTGAGTTAGCAGCAGCAGTATTTGCCTTGAAGATTTGAAGACACTACCTATATGGGGTTCATGTAGATGTGGTCACAGATCAAAAAACCCTCCAGTATAGGTTCTCTTACAAAGACCTTAACCTCCATTAGAGAAGGTGGTTAGAGCTCTTTAAAGATTATGACATAAGTGTTCTTTATCATCTGAGGAAAGCGAATATACCGGTTGATGCTCTCAGTAGACTATCTATGGGAAGTGTTACTCATGTTGAGGACAGTAAGAAGAAGTTAGCTCTGGAAGTCCATCAACTTACTTGACTTAGTATCAGCTTGGTTGATTCAGCAGAAGCTAATGTGCGGGTTTAGAATTATCTGTAGTTTCTGAAGTTAAGGAAAAGTAGGATAGAGATACCAGCTTAGTTAAGCTGAAAGAGTCAGTCAAATATTAGAAGATAGAGGTTTTCTCCCAAGGGGAATATGATTTCTTGCATTGTCAGGGTCGTCTATGTGTGCCAGGTGTAGATGACTTGACGCGATGAATTATTGCAGAAATGCATGGTGCGCGCTACTCTATTCATCCAGGGGCCACTAAGATGTACCACAATTTGTAGGAGATTTATTGGTGGAATGAGTAAAAGAGAGATATTACAAAGCTTATGGCTAACTACTCAACATGCCAGCAGTTAATATTGAGCGCCCGAAGCCTAGTGGATCCATTATAGAGTTCAGTATTCCTACTTGGAAATGGGAAGAAGTGAACATGGATTTGTGATGGGTTTGCCAACATGGATTTGTGATGGGTTTGCCTCGTACTCATCATCAGCATGATTTAGTTTGGGTCATTGTAGACAGGATGATAAAATCAGCTCATTTCCTTCTAGTTCAGACATCTTATTTAGCTGAGGATTACGCCAAACACTATATCAGAGAGTTGGTCAGATTGTAAGGTGTTCCGTTATCCATTATCTCAGATAGATGTACCCAATTCACCTCTCATTTCAGGAAAGCTTTCCAAAAGGGTCTTGGTACCTAAGTTCACCTCAGTACAGCCTTTCATCCCCATACAGATTGACAAGAAGAAAGTACCATTCAGACTTTAAAAGATATGTTGCGAGCATGTGCGATTGATTCAAAGGAAAGTTGTGATGACCACTTTCCTTTGATTGAATTCACATACAAAAATATCTATCATTCCAATATTCAGATAGATCTATTTAAAACTCTCTACAGTAGGAGGTACAGATCTCCAATTATTTGGTTCAAAGTGGGTGAGGACGCAATTGTAGGGCCTGAATTGGTATTCGATACCTTAGAGAAAGTTCAGTTGATCAGTGAAAGTTTTAAGACAACTCACAGCGGACGGAAATCCTACGCAGATATGCACAGCAAAGATCTTGAGTTTGATATTGGTGATTTCATGTATCTGAAAATCTCTCCCATAAAGGGAGTGAAGAGGTTTGTCAAGAAGGGAAATCTTAGTCCCCGATATGTCGGTCCCTTCAAAATTCCCAGTCACTTTGGGAAAGTAGCTTATGAGCTTGAATTGCCTTTATATCTAGATTCAGTGCATCCAGTCTTTCATGTCTCCTTTCTAAA